>NC_142010.1:41905578-42200578 GCF_049901735.1 Notechis scutatus
AAAGACTTGCTGGCCACAGAAGAAGTTCCCGAAGTCCTCTGACAGCGAAAAGGAGGCTGGGGATGATGCGTACAAGTGAGGTTAGTCAGTGGATGATATCCCCCCAAAATAAGACCTAATGTCTTTTTTGGTGGCAAAAAAATATAAGTCGGTCTTATTTTTTGGGAAACATGGTAGTTTTACCCTTGAAAACAGGATGCATGTGTGTCCTACATGTTTTCTTGGCTGCTGCAGTGATTAAGATAAAAATGGCTCTGATCTTCTATTCTCTTTGTATTTTGAATATCACTGCTCCCAGTCCAGTAAGGTTGAGAAGTGGTGATGTGGAACTTTTCCAAAAGATTACTGATCTTTGTAGTAGTTGCCCGAAAAATGCCATAGGAGAGGTGTGTTGAAATCATGTTTCTTTTGACTTTTAGTCCCCTCATTCTTGCTCCCAATATCTGCTTCTGTATGTTTTATTTACCTAAAATGGTAGTTTTCCTTTCAACTCAGGATTTGTAGAGCAGGTCATATTTTAGAAAATGTTTTGGAATGCAGGCAAAAGGTTTATATCGGTACAAGTTTTCTAGTTGGAAATTTCTTGTGTCTGACTTCTATTTCTATTTTTCTACCCGTTGAAGAATGACAGGTTTTTTTTTTAATTTTCTTCCTAAGGATTAGAGAGTGAGATATGGACCTAATGAATATAATTGTCCTTAAGTTATAATGATCACACCACTCCTGCAGTCACATGATCACAATTTGGGCACTTTTCATTTATGACAGTTGCAGAGTCTTAAATCATGTGATTGCGATTTATGACCTCATTGTCTTCCCTTCTTCAGCTTCCCCCAATCTTATCCACCATAGTAGCTTTTTCTAAACCTTATCCATTTTGCCATATCTTCCTTCCTAGAATTAATCTCCTCTTTGCTGTTCCAACATACTGTCAATCTATTTTTCAGCCCATACTCTATCAGTTGTAAGTATGCTGAGCATTTTGACTGACATTATCTTTCTATTCTCAATAGTTAACATTAATCACATCAAATGGAATGTTTTTCTTGTTTCATTTTAGTATTCATAATAGGCTTTGTCAGTAGTGATTTGTACTGTCTTCTACAAGTTGAGACTGTAGAAAGCTTGTTGTCTTTGGCTCAATCATGGTTGGCTGACTGTACAAGAACATTGTGATGCCATCTACTTATTTCAATTTTTGACCTTCAGTTTTGATACCAGATGTCCACTCTTACATTCATGTGTATCTTCATAAATACATTCAGAATATATTCTATTAGCATATGCAGTAATGGGTATGCCTCCTTGTCTGTATTTTTTTCCCTATTCAGGGAAAGAGAAACACCCACTGTTTCTCTACCTTGACTTCTTACAATAGTTTCTTTTTTTTTTTTTTTTTTAAACAAGTTTTATTAAAAGTTTCAACAACAAACAAATCATTACATATTAAATCTTTCCCTGTCTTTCTACAATAATTTCCCCAATATTCTCATAAAACACAAACACAAACAAACATAAAAAAATCTTTTAGTAAAGTACCTTGGCCCCAGTTACCTCTCTTTGCATGGGCTAAAATAATAGCGCATATCACTCTTCACAATTCTATCTTATTTAATCCATCTTAATTAAATCATTAAATTTGTATCTTTTGCCCATTCATTATCCCTCTATCTCTTCTTATAATAAAAAGAATTTCTCCTGAAATCACTAATCAGAGTATGATGCCTTTCTATCCTCCCCTAAGTTAGTAAAATTAACATTCAACATAACAAATACCCAATTTGGTTCTGCTTGGTACATTCTATCCACCAAAAATGTTTAAATACATTGTATCCTCCTTTCCTTCGATATTTTATTGCATTTTAAAATCAATCATTATTAAAAACTTCAACATTTTAATTTCTTATTAAATCTTAAACCATTCTAATTTACTATTTCAAATATAAATGTTACAATACCATCTTCTGTACCTTAGCAGAATCTTTCTTACAGAAATTTATATTTCATCCTTTGTCTCTAAAAAAAATCCCTCTTCTCCCATCCAATTTTAAAGCTTTGAGGCTTTTCTCCGCCTTTCCCCTTTCTTTCTTCCCCCACCAAATCTTCCTACCCCCTTCTTCTTCTAACCTCAGCCTTGCTGGGATCCCTTCTCTGTTGTGTTCCCTTTTTCTCTTGTTTGTTATCATTATATTTACTTTGCATCATATTTTTCTTTTCTCAAATGTTTTTAGATCTTAAGTCCTTCATTTTCCTTGCTCTCTTCCTTCCTTCTTCCTTAGATAAGTTTTGGGATTCAATGAAGATGGCGTCTTCGTCTCTTCCTTGTTGTTCTTCTTCCGTTTCCATCTGTTCCATTGTCTGTTGGTAATTGACCAGCGCCATTTCTAGAAATAGAAAAGCTTTTTCCATGCCATCTTTGCAGGCTGCTTTGTTTGCTCATATTCATCCCTCAGGTCTTCAAAAAGGAAAGCCATTATAAATAAATCTTTTCTTTTCTTTATTCCTCTTTCTTCTTACACCAACCAAATATTCCGAGAGAAAGGCAAAACAATCCCAAAATCCACAATCCTCAATAAATCCAAGCAAGCCAAAATTCCCCTTCCTCTTCCAGGGGTGGTATCAAACAAATAAAAAAAAAAGAGTCCAAATCTATATTTTAAAGCCTTATTAAGATTATATTTCTGTCCTCAAGTCTTCAAGGCATCTCCTCCAACAAGATCCAAATTTATATATTTTCTTTATCCTCTCCCTTCCGGCTTAATTCCGTCGGGAGGGAGAGTAAACTTTCCTTTCAGCACCTCAAAATAGCCGCTTTTTTTCTCTTGTGGAAACAATCATCAAAAAACCATCTTTTCCAGGAATTAAATTAGATAAATCTCAAAGCCCTGGGTCGACCAAGAAGAACTTTCACTTTCAATAACTTTCTCTTCTTCCTCCTGCGCATACTTGCCCGGCTGTCAACTTCTTTGTGGCGGCCATTGCGGACCGCCGCTGCACCGTCCTGGTAAAGGGGGTTCTGCCGGCCAGGGAGGGGTCTGCACACCCCAAACCCTTCCTCCGGATCCCCCTTACCTTCAGCTACCCCTGCAGGGCAGCCTTGCTCCGCACCCGTCCGGTCGGAGCCCCAAAACGACTAGCGGCGTAGGGATCGCGCAGCTTTCGCGAATCCCTACCGCTCAGCGAAGCCGACAAACCGAACTCCCTACAATACAATAGTTTCTTGTTAACCATAAAGGTTCCTCAAAGGAATCATTAGGTATTCTGGCAGTCTTGCTAGCCTGAATATATTCCCTATTCTGGTATGATCAGTCCTGGTATATATTCAACCCTTGTTGTAGTCAGTAATGCAAAAATAAGTCTCCTGCTATTCCTCTATTCATTCCATTATCCTCGTTTTAATTTTCTTGTTATTTTTTTGCTCTATTTCTTGATAATCTCAATTGAACTTTTTTTTCCTTGTCCATTTTACCTTGGCACTAGAAGTCTCAGTTCAGTTGTTATGTTTTTATTATTCAGCATTTTTATCATCTGTAGGTTTTTTTTTTAGTTTGATATGAAAACCACTTGAATTTTTTCCTTTTTGAAATACCAGATTTTTTTTAAAAAAATGAGCAAGGGCAGATGAATATTCTAATTCTGTGAAATTTAGATTATTGCAAATAAGTAGTTTGCGGTTGTTTTATTAATGTCATGGCTAATTGGGTGCATTTTTTCGGATCCATGGACAGTAGGTATGCTGCAGTCTTATGAAAGGCAATGTATCCATAGCGATTAACACACTGTCACTTCATCATATTTGGAAGCATAACTTCAACCAAGCTTACAGATGAATGTTATGCTAACATTTTTTGCCAAGAGGGACAAGAATAAATCTTCATTTTCTTTTTTTCCCCTTTTGCTGAAATACTCCATGAAATAAATCTTGCAAATGTATTATGTGTGGAAACGATGATATTGTTCCTTTAGGATTGATTGAATTCAGGACAATATGCATTTTTACTGAAGGCATATTTTTGCTTGATGCATTTTTCCGATTGCTATATCACAAATGCAGAAAACTTGCTGAAACTCAACTATTTATAGCCAATAAAACTGCTGCTGAATTTATATGCGCATTTTCTTTTTAGAGGTTGAATGAGGGTTTGCTCAAACTTTGCTCATCCTCCCACCCCACAAAACCTTTTTAGCCTATGAAGTATAACAATTCTTTTTTTCCCCATATGGCGATTGTAAGCTTATATTTATTAATTGGGCCTATCCTGTCCCTGAAGGCTTCCTCTTGGATTGAGGTCACCTGTGATTTGCCACAATTTGCACTGTGTGTTTTTGTTTTATTTGTTTGTTTTTGCATAAGGTAAGGGATGACACATATGTAACATATCTGATAATTTCTAGAAGATATTTTGCCTCTTTTCCCCCCTAAGTAAAGGCTGAAGAAGAAACCTACTATTTTTGTCCTTTATTGTTCACATTCTTAAAAAAAGAGTGCTTTCACATTAAAGTGTTTTTTACCATTCTTTGAAATATATGGACTTCAGATCAAAATGTCTCTTTTATTTCAGTGATTTGAAACTATAAACGTTCCAGCAAATTGTTCCGGTGAAGCAGGGGTCATTTTTAGCTACAATTTACACTTCAGTTCACAGCCCAATAGTGAAGTTGAGTCTTCTATTTTGTGCACCACAGAAATGAAAGAAGCATTTCATTTTTATCTGGTGGCCAGTGAGAAGATTGCTCTAACTGGGGAACTTCATTCTGGTGTGTTGTTATAAATCCTTTTATCCTTATAGAAACCTTCTCAGGTGCCATTTTTGAGAGTGGTACATTACACATGCTCAGGTGCCACATAAAACTTTGTTACCTTTAATAGAAACTATGTTTCTTTCCCCCAGTGATTTCCAGTATTAAATTTATCTTCACTACTGATGATCCTAAATATTGCCTATATGACAACACTTAAATCGAACATCAAAAATATTTTTGGTTTTGGCAAAAAAAAACCTTAACTAGACAAGTATACCAACAATATTTTCCTCTTCTCTTTCTTTGGTTTGGAAGAAAAGTTTAGTAAATTACTATCTGCCAAAGTCTTAGTCACAGCTGCTGTTCTGTCATTAACATGAGATACCATTCAATAAATATATGGAATGTATTAAATGTTGTTTAAATGTTGGTGTTAGTGTGGTGTTGGGGTTTTTTGGTTCAATGTGTGGAGGGTGAAGGATGTGTGTTTGTGTTTATTTTCATGGTGTGCACTAAAGATGGTGTTTGATTTCATTGTACGAGGTGCAATGACAATAAAGTAAACTAAACTAAAACTAAACTAAATGTCTATATTATCTTCTTTACCCTTTGGAGGAGTTTTCATAGCAATCTTATTGCAGGATAAGAGGAGAAATTCATTATTTTTCAGATTACAACAGATAACATTTTTTGAAGCACTTGGAATATTCTAAGTATGCCATGACTAGTTATAAAATGTCTTCCTTGGGGAAAGTTTGCCAGCTGACAGAATGGCTGCCATAATAGGAATGGACAATCATAAGTCAGTTACCAGGTGACAGAGTAATAAAATTGACCTCTTTAACTTCCCCGAATGTGTCCTATGTTTTGGGGAATAACAATACTGGAGGTTACCATAGTATAACCATTTTAAATAAAGTTAGATCCACAAAGAATTAAACTGTAATACATTAGTTAGACTGTAATTTCCGTAAGATTTCCCTTTGCTTATATACCATATAGGGGTTTGATTGTATCCAAGCAATTCCCAGCCAGATGTAAGTCCTGACAGCTGACGTTCATCTAGGTGTACTGTAAGGATTCCTACAGTTATCTGTAAAGTAGCTATGAAGAATGAGACTAAAATACTTCTCTTTAATGATATCTCTAAAAACACTTTAAAGATTAGCAGGATTGGGAATGTATTTTTATCTTTCCTTAGATATAGGGGTTTTATGAAACATATAGATTGTAAAAATATGTATTGTTTCTTTATAGTGCTGTGATTAATATACATTTGCCTTTTCACAGGGCAGAAAGCTATTTTTATGCAATATAGTATGTTTAAAAATGTTGCTTTTTATTTAGCATATGTTTTATTAAAATTTGGATTAAATAACATGACTGCAGATTGCCTATAACTGTAGTGCAACTTGGGTTTTAACAGGGAACTTAAATGAAATACTGATGAGACAGGTGTTTTAGACTGTTGCTTGGCTAAGCTTTTAGGATTGGGTTCAAGGATTCATTGGAAATGGATTTCTCGAAACCTTTAAGCTCTTGATCGCTGTTGAAACAGTAAATGTTCTGTGCACTATGTTGTTGCAGAGAATTTTTTTTAAAGAAATGGACATGCAGAGTTTAACAAAAAATAACTTAGAATTCACTTTCTGATTCTGTTCTGATTCAGTCCCTTTAGGGAGAAGTCCAAGTTCTTCAAATGTTGAAAAGCAAATTCAGTTACAACTGTTTGACTTACATTCTTCTTAATATGTGTTTGGGAAGTATGGAAAAGCTAGACTTATATGGGCCAAAACAAGAAACTAGAACTTCATTTAAAAAGAATCCTACTGGGATTTTTCCTTCCTATTTTGAAAGTAGGTTTCTTGGCCACCTATGACTCTCTACATAAGGCACATGCCACACTGCTTCAGGGATGCTGTACAATTGTCTTGTACAGCCACTTTGAGACTTTATTACTGTATAGATTTTGGATGTTTGTTCAAGCAATTGTAAAGGGGAAGAGACTAGTTTCCCTTGCAGTTTAGGACATCTTTATCTTCTAACAAAAGAGAACGGATAACAGCAGAGAAAAATTGCCTACTGCCTGCAGAAATTTGGAAGAGCAAGTAACAGTTCTCCAGGTTTCTTCGCAGAAAATTGAAACTGAAGAAGGTCCATGGCGGCATCTAAAACCAGGTGTTTTGGGGAAGGCAAAGGGGATTGGATATTGTTGGGCAAAGTGAAAGAGGCAGTGTAGTTTGGAAAATAATTTTGATTAATACCATGTGTGATGCATTTTCCTCTGTTGGAGGTCAGAGGATTTTTAACAATCAGAAATTTTAGCAAGAATTATTTTTGTTTCATAAGTAGAAAATAAATGTGGGTAATGTTATGTTAGATATACACTAAAATTGGTTTGAGAAAAAGGAAGTATAGTAAAATGCTGGTCTTTAGTTGTAAGTGAAGAGCAAGAGTTGCTTGTACTGGTTTATATGGAGATGAATGCATAAGTTGTGCTGTTCTTTGGTTTTTTTTAAAAAAAACTTCTTGGCAAGTCTTTTCTTTTTAATATCATTAAAAACTTTTTGGCAGAATTGCTTCCTCAGCAGTTTGGTATTTTTCTCCTTCATTCTGCTATTTAACCCACCTGCTCGTTTTTATTTTTCTTCAGCAATATGAGTAAGTGCTTTCTACATTTAATTCAGCTTTATGGCAGCTCTCAGAAATATCAGACTGCTGTCCCCATAACCTCTGTCAACATGGGCAAGATAGGGAATGGAAATTGCATCCTATCAATGTTGGGAGACTCGTGTTAGAAAGTATTGCTTTAATGAGTTAATGATATTCCAGATCATAATTCCCTGAATTACAACATGACATAGAATCTTATTTACTTACCCTCATTTGGTCTAAATAAAGCAGGATCCTATTGTGCATAGGATCCCATTGAAAAGTTCTGGCTTACTTTTTATTTCCAGAACTATATCACTATCCATAAATAATATATTACTGCTCTTTGAAGTCATGGTTTGTAGTGACCTATTACAGACAAGTAAACCAATGTTTAAATTAGAACTACCATTTTCAGTGACCGGTACTTAAAGCTGCAATTACTGAATGCCCTCACTTATCTGGAGAAATTTGTTTTTAATGTTATTATGTTAAATTAATGGAAGAAAAGTACACATATATGCAGTGTTTACAAAATAATATACCTTCAAAAAAGAGAAAAAAGGACCTTTAAAAATTATGTCAAGAGAATAACTGCTATTTTTTTTATCGTATTGCTTGAAAATTGTCTTCCTTGATACTTTGTTTACCTTCTTCCTCCCAATTCAGACATTTATAGGTATCTCGTATTTCCCGGCCCACAAATTACTATTTTTCCTTTTAATCAGCCTTTTAATTCCATCATTCATTTTAAATAATGTACACATAATCAAGACTCATTATAAGCATGTTTTTTTAAAAAAACATTAATCAAATTCATTCATCCATTTATTTGTTCATTCCTTCATTCTGTCATGAAGGGTTTTATAGGTAGAAAGGAGCTCCTTAAACTGGAGTCAGAAATCGCGTGGCAACTGCTGCAGCCTTTGTAATGGTGAAGTGCTCTCAAATGTACATTCAAGCCATGACCAAAAAAATAAATTTAGATATAAAGTTCCTTCAGTACCTTATCTTGTTGGAATAATGATAGCACTCTTGTGACAGTATGTAATCTTTTTATTAATATACTTTTTTGACATTCCTGTCACTTCCTTTAAGAATGTTTTATAGCAGAATTTGATAAGAAATTTGCAAGATAACGGTGATGGGCCAGTAATAAAATGTCTGCAAACAATTAAGCTCAGAGAGTGCCAAGGGATCCAAAGTTCAATCCTGAGCTATAGATATTCTCTTCTGTCATAATCATATATTTTCATAATCATATATAATCATATATTTTTATGCATGGAGGGAGATTGTTCACCAAGCCACCCTAGAACTATGTTGTAGTAAGTAACTGTCTTCATTGCTTGAATAAAAGTATTTTATTAACTTTATACAGGCTGTCCCTATGTTAAGAATGTCTGATTAAAGGATAACCCTTACATACAAATGGCCTATTACTAAGAATGGTTAACGGCCATCTCCTTCCTCAAGCTGACAAGGAATTTAAGCCATACGATGCTTTCAGGAATCACTGAAGCTGTGTGATTTTAATATACAGCCTGCTTTCAGAATTCCTGAGAAATGATGTGGCTTCAGTCTTCATGAGCTTGAGGAAGCACAATGATGTCCAGTATTTTTAGTAGTAGGTAGACTGTTTATAAAGACAAGTTCCAACATAAATACAAATTTGAGTTAAAGAGGGAGTTAGGAATGGAATTTGTCTTAATCCCAGGGACTGCCTATGTGCTGCTGGACTATGGTTAAGGAACTGATATTTTGGGTGACCTTGATTTATTTACCTATTGCTGCCCTATATAGTTAGCTTTTACCTGAAGTTGGATGTGTATATTGCTGAATTTCCAAACACCTTGTTTGTGTGTTTTATTATGCTCAACTAACTCAGAAAAGAAAAATTGGAATCATGCAACAGCACTGAAAGAGTAACACAACTCCAAAATTGATAAACAATTTTAAAAAATCAGAAACAGAAATCTAAAAATTATGTTAAAAACAGAGCTCCAGAAAAAGTAGCCGCATTGCTCAAAAATCATATTTGTTGACCCTTTGTCAAACAATTAAATAAGAGTTGCTTGGTAGTGAGATGGGTGACATATACATTTAAAAATAAGTAAACATTTAATTTACTCAATAATTTGTTTTAATCAATAATTGGT
This sequence comes from Notechis scutatus, assembly GCF_049901735.1. Taxonomy (NCBI): domain Eukaryota; kingdom Metazoa; phylum Chordata; class Lepidosauria; order Squamata; family Elapidae; genus Notechis; species Notechis scutatus. Next base: position 41,915,133 of record NC_142010.1, read on the forward strand.
TAATTGTAAGACTATTTAAATATTAGCAAAATATTTAAATCATTACATTAATGAATAAGGTATTTGTAATCTGTCCTTAATGTAACCTGCATTTGCAAAATCATCTTCCTGTCCCTTTCCCCATTTTTCTTTCCACCTCCCCCAATTTAAATTGTATCATTAGTCTACCTATTCATTGTATCTAATAGTGAATTGCAGTTCATGAAAGCTTTTGCCTTTAAATAAAATGTGTTAGAAAAGTTCTAACAGACCTGTTCTGATTTTTTTGTCACCATAGAGTAACACAGCTCTCCTCCTACAATGCTTCCAATGTTTTATAATAACTCATTTAGTCATCCCCATGCCTGCTAAAATCTTCAGTCCCTGATGTTATTGTTAACAAGTTTTAAAATGTAGATATGGGATTAGTTTCTGACAAAATTATATTTCTCTTCTGTCCTTCATGATGGACATAAAGAACTTCTTAGGTGGTCCTAGTTTGAATATATTTCAACTATTTAGGTCAGGGGTAGGGAACTATGGCCCCTTTATGACCTATGTACTTCAACTCCCAGAATTTTTGAGGGAGCATGGCTGGCTCAGGAATTCTGGGAGTTGAAGTACACAGGTAATAATGGTCCCATTATTATCTGTGTACTTCAACTCCCAGAATTCCCCACCCCCGATTTAGGTAAATACATACTTTATTTTATAAATCAATTAAATTAAATTTCAATATTCATAGACAGTCCAACTTTGAATGAAAAATGGTGAAGGTACACACATTAAGTCTACTTTTATTCTTTGTTTTTTCTAAAAGCATTTGACTAATGTTCAGAAGGACAAGAATTGTGAAGTTGATGAACGAAGCCTGTGATATGCCGACACTCCTCTTATGACCCTCAGAATCTCTACCCTCAAACTGACAGGACCAGAAATAACACCCCCTTTGCTTTTATTTACCCATTGTGAGTGGAAAATATTGGGCAAAATGAATATTATACATTTTGCAAAATTAGAACACCCATTTCTCTCTTGAAAATGTACTGGATTTGGCTGGCATATTCTTGTGGTAGATGGATAGTGGTGAAAACATCCCATGACAAATTGTAGAAAGACAGCCTTGGATAAGGAAGTCTCCAACTTTCCTTTTTAGGGGAGGTTGTTGAGAAGATGGGCTTCTGACCAATTTCAATCAGATTTCAGATCTGAATATTGTAATGAGAAAGTGCTAATTACATTGCCATTGACCTCTGTTGGGATAGGGGTGGTTTGGCTATTCTAGTTCTCCTTGATCCCCCTGAACATTTGAAGCAATTGGTCGTGGTATCATTCTGGACCACCAACAGGGTACAGAGTGGGTAGCCCTGGGTTGCAGTGATTCTCCTCAGTTCTCTGTGGGTGGCTCTAGTTGCAATTGACACAAGTGGGCAGGAAGAGTTGAACCCAAAGCCCCTCACTTGTGGAGTTCTTCAGAACTCAGTGCTCCCTACCCTTTTGTTTAAGATCTGTCTAAGGTGCTGGATGAGATCATCAATTAGTTTGAGGTTCATAGTGATCTAGTTGTCTTCTGTTAATTATGCTAACAAAAATATTCTCTTGTCAATGCTTCTGTTCCAAAATAATCATTATCATGATTTCTGTAACATATGCTTCACTGTTTGAATACTTCCCAAGAATCCTACTCCGTGTAAAATATTGTTGTGATTTCTGTATATGTAGTTGGCTTATTTTGCAAAAATCTGGAGATTCTAAGAATAGATAGTTTTGATGACTGTACAGAGAGTGGTATTTGCGCATTCTCATCTATCTTTTTGAGATTAGGCTTGCATGTCTGAACAGGCTTATTTTTGATACTACAAGCTTTTTGATGCTAAGTTCAATGTAGTTTCATAATTTCAGTTTTGAATAGTAAAAAAATAATCAAACCAAATGTTAATTGTATAAGCTTGCAGTGTTCATAGGGTAACATAATAAATAATCGTTGTAAATCAGTTTATTTATATGAACCTAATGAGAATTGAAGCACAATATTTAACAAGTCTCTTAACAGAATATTGGTGAATCTTTTGGATTTTTTGCAGATATGGGCAGAAAGAATAAATTCTATAAGCTAAATATCTTTATCTTTAAGTGCAATAGACATTTAATTATATCACCTTTGTGTGGTGTTTTAGTATATTGCTATTTTTAATTTCTTAATATGATATAATCTCTATTTTGCTAAACTATAAGAAACAGTAGGAGGTACAGAATGATAAGATTTGCAAGATTCTGTTAGGACCAATGTCCATAGAAGAGGGGCTGAGAAAAAGTATGACTTATTTGTAGTTTATAGACTTGAGAATTATGCAAAACATTTTGTAATGACAGGTTCATGCATGGAATAGCAGAGTAGGGCAATATGCAGATCAAAAAACATGACTCTGGAATATGCATATTGGTGGTACTGTAGAACCAGAATATGTATATGTCCTAGAACCTGTATTAAAATTAAAATATAGGAGACAGTGGGGGAAAGGCCAAACCACAATGACATGCAGTTCACAGTGCTACCAAAGAGAATGGTAAAGAGAGGGAAAGCATTGAGATGATTGGAGAAGAAATGGATAAATGGGGACTGTTGGATTATGCTACCTTGAATTCAACCATGGCAGCAACAGTAGCAAATTGGAGACAAAAATACTAATGTTGGATGGATCAGGGAAAAGTAGCATGTGGGTCATGCTACCCAGAAAATGAAAAAAAAAAGTATGATGTACAGTACATAGCATCAAAATCTGATTATATTACGCAGTGTGATGATGATCAATTCTTTTTAATAGCTGTGAGAGTTAGTACATTATATTGAAAACTAGTTTTTTTACGGTTGTATATTTCACATTCTTGTTATCAAATATACAGTAAAAAATGGACATCTTGGACTTAGTAAAAATCAGATGATAGAGATGGATCAATTGCATGCTGAAAATGACTCATAACCATATACTAAACTGATTTTGTTCATGAACCTATATAGAAGAGAAAAATGAAGTTTGCATTGCAATTAGAAGTGAAAAAGATGTTGAAGGCATAACCCTAAATCTTAAAAGAAAAAGCATAGTAGAAACAAATTAGCACAGAAATTAGTATGCCCCTGTGACAGAGGTGGTATTCAGCAGGTTCTGACCAGTTTGGAGAACTGGTAGCAGAAATTTTGAGTAGTTACGAGAACTGGCAAATACCACCTCTGACTGGAGATTTTACAATATCCTTCCTCTGCCACACCCACCAAGCCACACCCACAGAACCGGTAGTAAAAAAATTGGAATCCCACCACAGTCCTGTGACATGCCTCCACATGAGTGAGCAGGTGTAATGGCAATAAGCCTTAGTTTTTTAATCTGACTTGGTGTTGACTAACAATTGCTGGGACTCAAATACCTTGCTAAACCATAATGTGGTTTGTTTTATTTGCATTTAGCACATTCTCAGAATCTAACCAATGATCACACCTGTCTTACGTCTGATCTCAGTGTTCCGGCGTCACTTTTGTTATCACTGCTCAATTGTTTCTCTTTGAGCCATCAACAGCATAGTGAAATCTTGCACTCATAACACACATTCAAATACAGAGCAGCATGTAAGCTTCATTTAACAATAAATTTGAATAATTGTACAATCAGACAAAGGTGCCACTTACAGCAAGGTCAACCAAACTAAGAAATGCTATAGCTAGTCAATCATGTCAACTACATGTTCAACCACTTAGTCCAACAGTAGATGAGATTTATCTTCAGATCCAACATTCATCTTCTGGAATTTTTATGAGGGAGTTCTTTTGAATGTTTCTATTGACTTTCTTGGATGCAGAAATGCAATTAAAGTAGGTCTAGCACTAATGCCTCCCTGTATCAGTAGCCTTCTGCTGTAGTAATCTGGTAGCCCATGGTAATCTGGTAGCCCATTACGAGTCTGGTCGCCCATGGTTGGGTTTCTCTAGTTCCAAGGATCTTTGAATACAGTAGGAATTAAAATGGATAACAATTAAATTTCTGTTTTGGAATGTGGATAATTTTTTTTAACTGCTATTATTCCTTGATCCACCATTCAGGTTTAATAAGCTTTTCTTCCACCTTTAATGTAAATGAGTTAGTACTCAGTGAAATGAAGTTTATAGTTTGAAGGCTGTATTTTTCAGGAAGTGCAAATCTTGATGCTGAAACTTTGAATCCAAATAGGCAGAAATAGTTTTCATGCCTGCATGACTTATTTCAGTTCTAGTTGAGGGGTGGGTGTGGAGGAGCCTTGACCTCATTCTTAAAAAACTTCCGACTTGTTCCTCAAATTCATTTTCATGTTTTGCAGCCTCAAAGGATGAAAATGACTAAGCAGAGCTTTATAAAGACCATTGTTGAATGTTGATTTGCCCATAACAGTTGCCAAAAGTATTTCTTTCCTTTTGAGGTGAATATCACAAGGTTCCAGGGTCCACTCATTTGATGATTTTCTTTGTGACTGTAAAGTTGATGTTCTTACACAGTTTTTAAAAACAAAGTAAAAAAGATTGAAAGTTAAGTCTACACAGCAATAAATGTATCCAAATTTGCTGCTACCACAGCCTCCATTCATTGATCCTACGTTAACACAGCTTGACTAATTTTCAATAGTTCGGATGTTCTCATTCATAAAAGCTTGTCTTTTAACAGAATTTGTTAGACAGCAACCAGACTTCTTCTATGGACTTTTTGCTGATACTAAAACCAGGCAAACTTTCACAAGTACTGCAAGTGGTATAGGAGCTATACTGTATATAAAGAAACCATATGTAAAAATTTATTTTTATCCTCCTTTATTATTTTAGAATAGAATAGAGCTGGAAGGGACATTGGAGGTCTTCTACTCCAGCCTCCTGCTCAAGCAAGTGCATAATCTTGATGCTGAAACTTTGAATCCAAATAGGCAGAAATAGTTTGCTGGCATGCCTGCATGACTTATTTCAGTTCTAGCCTCACAGAGGGGTGGGTGTGGAGGAGCCTTGACCTCATTCTTAAAAAACTTCCGACTTGTTCCTCAAATTTTCAGGACATTTAGGCCTGTTTTGCAGCCTCAAAGGATGAAAATGACTAAGCAAGTGGCTTTATAAAGACCATTGTTGAATGTTGATTTGCCCATAACAGTTGCCAAAAGTATTTCTTTCCTTTTGAGGTGAATATCACAAGGTTCCAGGGTCCACTCATTTGATGATTTTCTTTGTGACTGTAAAGTTGATGTTCTTACACAGTTTTTAAAAACAAAGTAAAAAAGATTGAAAGTTAAGTCTACACAGCAATAAATGTATCCAAATTTGCTGCTACCACAGCCTCCATTCATTGATCCTACGTTAACACAGCTTGACTAATTTTCAATAGTTCGGATGTTCTCATTCATAAAAGCTTGTCTTTTAACAGAATTTGTTAGACAGCAACCAGACTTCTTCTATGGACTTTTTGCTGATACTAAAACCAGGCAAACTTTCACAAGTACTGCAAGTGGTATAGGAGCTATACTGTATATAAAGAAACCATATGTAAAAATTTTATTTTTATCCTCCTTTATTATTTTAGAATAGAATAGAGCTGGAAGGGACCTTGGAGGTCTTCTACTCCAGCCTCCTGCTCAAGCAGGCGACCCTATACCCATGATGGTGAACCTATGGCACACGTGCCACAAGTGGCACGCAGAGCCATTTGTGCTGGCACGCGAGCTGCAGGCATACTTAACCTCACTGCGCGCCTCACAGCTAATTTTTTTCCCCAGTTGGTTTGATGCCTTTTTCAGCCTCCTAAGGCTTGGAAAAAGCCTCTGCAAGGCTTTTCAGGACGAATTATAGGCCTGTTTTGTCACTTCCTGTAATACCAGAAGTGATGAAACGGGCCTATAATTCATCCTGAAAAGCTTTGCAGAGGCTTTTCCCAAGCCTCTGGGAGGCTGAAAAAGGCCTCAAACCAGTTGAAAAATCAGCTGTGAGGTGCAGTGCAGGTAAGGGGGTGGCAATCCCCCCTGCCACATGCGCAGGGGGTGTGGGGAGGGGCACACGCATTACATTCTAGGTGCTGACACGCAAGTGCATGCGTGCACGCTATTGCGTGTACAATTTTTGGCACAGGAGCCCAAAAAGGTTAGCCACCACTGCCCTATACCATTTCAGACAAGTGGCTGTCCAGTCTTGAAAATGTCCAGCGACAAAGCATCCATGATTTCTGAAGGCAAGCTGTTCCACTGGTTAATTGTTCTCTTTGTTAGGAACTTTCTTTTTAATTCCAGCAATCCCATTGCTTCTCTCCTTGATTAGTTTGCAACCATTGTTTCTTGTCGTGCCCTCTGGTGCTTTGGAGAATAATTTGACTCCCTCTTTGTGGCAACTCCTCAAATATTGGAATACTGCTATCCTGTCATCCAGGGGTGGATTCAAAAATCCCAGCAATTGGTTTGCTGCCCGGTTGCTGGGTGGGCATGTCCATGTGGGGGTGGTCTACAGGAACTTCTGGGATGGCTGTTTTCACCTTTAAAAAACCATTAAAATAGTTTTGACAATAATATATCACATCACTCTTTCAAAATTAGAAATATTGAAATATTTAATAATTAGAACATGCTATGCCTTATAATTTTCTAGAAACAATGGCTTGTTTGATTATTGCAACAGATATAAAAAATGCAGGTTACAACCACCACCAACAAAATAGAGGTTATGTAATTTTGTCATGCTGTGAACCACTGACATCTTAAAAGACAGCTTTCTTATTATCTTGATATCACAAATTTAGGAATCTGCAGTTATTAATTTAATAAACTAAATTGAAAATCTTGAAATACAGTGATTTTGAAATGTAACACAGGGGAAAAATCCCCTTGAGCTGGTTGACTCTTCTTAATAATAAAAGGTTAGAAAATTACTTTTACTTGGAGAATTGAAGTTAGAGGAAGACTTAATATCTCCCTTGAGCGTGGATGCTTAAAAAGAATTTCTTTCCCTTGTATAAGCATTTCTCCTTTCTTTTAATATTGTTGATACAGTTTGATAATTAAAACAATGTCCAGGGCTGTACTACTTAAGACTTCTCAATTGGAATCATAAATTCAGTTGAACACTTAGAACAGATTTGACATAATGCAATTCCCCTTGATCTAAGTATATACCTATATAAAAATGTGATGAGAATTTTCCTCTGCAAGCCATAATTATGCACATGTTCTGTTAAAAAGGATCCAGTAGAAATTACCTTTTTTATCCTAGTATTTTAAATACAATTATTGTACAGCTAAGGTATTAGCTATTGTAATATCTCCTCTCTGCCTAGTCAGGTTGTCTATCTGTAAAGCCCAAAGGACAGTCCAACCAGGCTTGTCTCTGCCTGATCTTGCAAACTCTGCTCTATGATGCATTGGGATCCAGATTATCCTTCCAGTTCTGTTTACATAAGCCAAAGATAAAAAAGAAAGAAAGAAAAAGGCTAAATCAAAGGCTAAATCATTACAAAATGCAACAATAATTATCTCTGAAAACCCTGCTTGTATAGAATCCGTGACTGAATGTGGACCACATACAATTCATATCCTCTGGTCTTTAAAATAATAATAATAATAAAAAAACAAAGTTTGAGATACATTTCATCAAACAATCTTTGGTGTCTGTCACATAAGTTTTCCCAGAGCATTTGACAACCTTTTTGGCAACAGTCCAAGCACAGTAATTGCAAAATTAATAATAAATTGACATATTCCATATTTTTGAAATATTACCATCATACATTAAGTCCATTAAATCTTAAATGCCTCCTGAGAACCTGATTCCTTGTGAGAATATTCAACCATTTTAGAAGCTACCAAGAGATATGATTAAATAATCTATGCTAAGATATATTCAAATATATTGCATGTCCTGTAAAAGAATGTCAATAATTTTTTAAAAACATTTGTTAATAACCCCAATAGATCCAAAAAATAATTTTTGATCAGTTAACTTCATTTTAGGATCACAGAAAACATATTTAATTGAATAAGTAGTCCTTAACTTAAGACCATTTGTTTAGTGGACGTTGAAAGTTATTACTATGCTGAAAAAAGTGACTTATGACCAATCCTTACACTTATATGACTGTTTATTTATAAAATTTATTGGCTTCCCATCTTACTATAGGGTAGCTCTGGGCAGCTGTTGCAGCATCCTGCAGTCATGGGATCAAAATTTGGGAATATCAGGGTAAGTAAAATAGATCCATTGCAAGCAAAAACTCCGAGGCAGGTGGATTCCTCAAATAATAGCTTTATTGGAAATATATTGGCACATATCTGGTGAAAACCAACTCTGAGGGGGCCCTTGGTTTTCACCTAATTAGAAGTGAAAGTTTTTCCCTCCGACACATGGCCCAATCAAGACAGTGTCTGCTGGTCTGGTGACATCTCTCGTCTTACCTCCAGCCAGGTGTGAGAACATCCTTGGTTCCCAAGAGAAAGTATTTTATTTTGACTACACAACTCCAGCTATCGCGAATCCCCCCTCCCTATCCCTCAGCTTCAGCGTGGCAGCACTGAAGCTCCAAGATGGCTTCGGCCAGGCCAGCTTCAGGGTTGATGGGGCACTTGGCAATCTGAATGTATTTATAACATTTTCAGGGTCCTGGGGTCACGTAACTGCTACTTATGATCTTTCCAGCCAGCTTCCAATAAACAGTCTCAATGACAGAAGCCAGATTTGCTTAATGACTGTGGTAAAAAGTTTGTAAAATTGGGTGTGACTCATTTAATGACCACCTCACTTAGCAATGAAAGTTCTTCTCCCAATTATGGTCATAAGTTGAGGGCTACCTGTACATTAAACCTTGATGCCAATATTCTAATTTGTATTTTAGAAAATTCCAGCAGTCTGTTCCAGATTCCTCTTATATTATCCATATTTATTTAGTATTTTAAATTTTTTTTAGTCAGACTGATTTGTTGGCTTAGCTTTCTAAAAACGTTTTTCTACCGTATTTCTCCAACAATACGGCCTCCCCCAATAGGAAGTCCCAGCATGTTTTATGGGCATAAAATCAAATTAAGCCCCTTCCCCCAAATTAAGGCCTATATTAAACATGCAAAATGGGAGGGAATGGCGGTGGGGGCTTGCCGTTAGGAAGTAATTTTGTTGCATACCCGGATATGGTGCTGCCTGCATTGACTTTGGCATTGGTGGAGCACTTTGTATCAGGAGACCTTCCGCCACCGTTGCTTTCCCTTCTCCCCATGCTGCCGTGGCATTTAGAGCAACGCCGCGGCATTTGGCGCAGCCACGCATGGCCAGCCAGGGTGGGTTGGGCTGCCCTCTCGGGCAGGGGAGGCTTTGTCATACTGGTAGTAGGGCATCGTTTTTAAAATAATTGCCTTTGCCTTTGAAGGAGAAGGGAAGGCGGCGACAGGAGCGCCTGAAGCCGAGTGTCTCCGCCGTGTTCCGGTTGCAGGGAGGGGCCCTGGCTGGCCGCACGTGGCTGCGTCAAATGCCGCGGCATTGCTCTAAACGCCGTGGCAGCATGGGGGGAAGGGAAAGCAATGGTGGTGGAAGGTCTCCCGATACGAAGTGCCCCACCAATGCCGAGATCAACATCCAAGCGATCGCCGCCTGCCCACCCAAGGATGCAAGGGGGGGGGGAATTAAGTCACCCCCGAAAAGACGGCCTAACCGTTTTTTTCGGGGTCAAAAAAAAATAAGGTCCGGCCTTATTTTGTGAGAAACACTGTAATACATTTGTATTGATGTAGATTACTGTAGCAACAATAGCTCTGATCCACATAGAGCATAATAGGTGCTTTAAATAAAGGTATTAGTATTCAGCTACTTTGGATGAGTTATAGTTGTTGTTTTTTTAATTTCAAAGGTTTTAATAATATCATTAATCATGAGACAATTATAGGAGTTGTCCCATTTTCTACCCACATTTTTGAAAAAACAAAACAAAAACACTTGCCATTTTTAGTTAAGAATTATTCCTGGGAGCTATTTTCTCATGAGAATGGGTATCAGATTTTAATTTCCTGTTCAATATTGTTGAAAGATATTTAAAATGCTAGAAATACAACAGATTTCCTATTATCCTTAGAACAAAACATTTACTGGGATTTCATGGATGCTATACTCCTGTCATCTTCATTTCATACGGAAAATATGTATAACCGAATAATATAATATAATATGTATAACCAAATAATATAACTGGAAATCAGGAAAATTACTGCCATTTTCATATGAATATCCGAGCTTTAAGAGAGAGAGCCTTGGAGTTTGACCATTCCATGATATAATAATTAGCATACCAATTTATCTAAAGCGTGTCCCCATACAATCATAAATCCTCTTAGTTTAAAAAAAGCTGCCATTTCTTCAATTTTCTGTAATAGCTGTCCAGTTATTTTAAAGTATAATAATACTTTTAAAGGACTTTAGGTTTTCCCTATATTTATGATGATATCTTTCATTAGGCCACTTGCAATATTGGTTTGCTTGGGAGAAAGATAGTTGCCAAGGTAGCATGGCTCCAAATGCCTTCCTTTGACTTGTCTCTCTCCTTGTACAAATATAAAAGAAAAAAAAAGGTTGGCAATTTTTTCTCAGCGGGGTTATAAATAGAGCTCTCTGGACTTCTAAACAAATCTTTCAGATGTTCTCCCCTTTATTGCTATCCAAAGTGAGGAAGCTCAGATGCCAAGCCTGCCACCTCCTTGATCCTAACAATTCCTTAAGTGGTCCATTTCATTTTATTTATTTGTATCCACCTTTATTACTTTTACAAATAACTCAAGGTGGAGAACATATTCAGCATACCTTCCTATTTCCTCCACAATAACAAACCTGAGGTGAGATGAGTTGGGCTAAGAAAGAGTGACTGGCCGAAGATCATCCAACTGGCTTTCATGTTTAAAGTGAGGTTAGAACTAAACAGTCTCCTGGTTTCTAGCCTGGTGTCTTAATCACTAGACCAAACTGGCTCTCTCATTTCCTGGATTCTTGTTGTCTCATTTCCTGTATTGGATCATCGATCGCTGCAAAAAAAAATGTAGAAAAGTCAGGTGTGGTCATGTGATACCTAGACGTATAACCAAAATGATTTAGAACCATAATTCTGGGCTCAATGACAGTTAAGACTATGTTGTTATCTGATAGTGCTTGAAATTAAAAATGTATATGAAAGGCTAGAATAAAGTGTAGCAATTGGTAACATCTTCTATGTTACTGTATGTGTATCTTTGTTTTTTGTTCTATGAAAAGTAAAAATAAAATATTTGTGTTTTTCTATAGTATAACTAATAAATATATTTTGTTATAACTTACATATCATTAAATCAATGAAATACATTGGCATTTGATAAGAGGCTAAGTAATTCATATATTTCAAAATGATCCCAATTTTAATTGTTTTGGAAGAAAAACTAGAAATAATCCTTTCCCATGGTTTCAAAATCTCTGTCAGGGCTCCAACAAATCCACCCTCATTGAAATCAAAAGTCTCTAGCCGCATCTCAGAGAAAAGAAAATTGATTTATTAGAGGTTGCCATGTTGGCGTGTCGCTGGGTGCAGCCAATACTAAATCACATCATACATTTCCCCCTTGACCCTGGACTTCCCCCCACCCCCTGGATGTGACTTCTCCAATGGGACACATCCATCTCCAAGAGTCATCCATCATGCTCTCCAATAACCTTCTTATGCTCTGACAACTTTGGGCTACCGGGGTGATTGTCTAGGCATTTCAAGAATGCCTTGTTTCCCCCCACTCCCTTTTTCTGGCAGCTAAAAAGACCAAAGGAGTATCTTTTTAGTTGACAATTGCTTTTCTTTTAAAATGTGAAAATATTGTTCCAAATGTAATATAGGTAGTCCTCAATTTACAACAGTTAATTAGAGACTGTTTGAAGTTACAACAGCACCGACAAAACTGACTTATGACCATTTTTCACACTTATGACCATTGCAACATCCCCATGGTCCAATGATCAAAATTCAGACACTTAGCAACTGACTCATATTTATGATGATTGCAGTGTCTCAGGATCATATGATCACCTTTTGCGACCTTCTGACCAAGTCAGCGGAGGAACTAGATTCACTTAACAACCATGTTACTAACTTAACAATTGCAGTGATTCACTTAACAGTTGTGGCAAGAAAGATCGTAAAATGGAGTAGAACTCACTTAGCAACTGTCTCATTTGGCAACAAATTTTGAGCTCAATTGTGGTCATAAGTCAAGGAGTGTCTATACTAACTGTTACATGGAGTGGGATAATTTTTATTACATTTTCTATACTTCTATTAAAATTAATGTTAAAAATTATTTAAGACTTAAGGCTTGTTAAAACTAGTGAGAAATAACAGCAACTTTTGGGATAGCGTTGCTTAGATTCAGCTAAGTGTTCCCTTTGCAGGTAGTCCTCAGCTTACCACCACAGTTGAGTCCAAATTTCTCATTGCTAAATGAGACAGTCGTTAAGTGAGTTTTACCCCATTTCGTGACCTTTCTTGCCACAGTTAAGTGAGTCCCTGCAGTAGTTCAGTTAGTAATAACGGTTGTGAAGTGAATCTGGCTTCCCCATTGACTTTACTTGCCAGAAGGTTGCAAAAGGTGGTCACATGTCCCCAAGCACTGCATCATAATGACATCATAAATATGAGCCAGTTGCCAAGTTTCCAAATTTTGATCAGGTGGCCATGGGGATGCCGAATTCGTTGTAACTGAAAACTGGTCATAAGTCACTTTTTTCAGTGACGTTGTAGCATTAAGCGAATGGTTGTAAGTCTAGGACTCCCTGTATATTCCTCTATGGTTGTGTGTAAATATGTGAATTTACATTGGTGACAAACTTTCCTTGAACTTCAGCCACCGTGACAAACAACGTTGTTGAACTGGGTAATATTAATAAGTTCGTTTTCTCTCCTTCTAGAGCCAGCAAGCCCCAGATGTCTGACAAGATGTCAAGTTTTTTGCACATTGGAGACATTTGCTCTTTGTATGCAGAAGGTTCAACAAATGGATTTATCAGCACTTTGGGGTAAGAGCTGCCATTTTATTTTGCTGCATAGCATATATTTATTGACTGTCATTGGAGAAATATGGGACTAGTCATCTAATAGTGTATGCCAGTGGTTCTCAACTTGAGGTCCGTGGACTCCTGGGAGGAGTACAGTCTCATCACAAGGGGTCCACGAAGACTTGAAGAAATGTTATGATTTAAATCTTGGGTTAAGTGTTAGAAGTCGGTGGCCATGGTCTGTGGCCAGAAAAGGGATTTCAAGTGGGTCCATGGAGAAGAAAATGTTGAGAACCACTGGTGTATGCCATCATCCAGTGTTTAACAGTACTGGGTATCTCTTTTTTCCCCCTACAGCCATAAATCCTGGGTTAAGAAGTTTCCCAGGTGAGTGACCACATTTCAGCCAAATCTAATTTTTTTTTTAAAAAAATCTCCCTCTTACTTTCCTTCATTTTTGATGCTCTAAGAACAGTCTTAAAAGAGATATCAAAGAATGGAACTACGTAGGTATATATTCTGGGTGAAGAATCGGGAATGAAAGATGTTTAGAAGGAGTTCTTGTTAGCAATGAAGCAATGAAAATGGTGCACAGTGGGGTTTTTTCCCCTTGACACATCATGAACTAGATCCAAATCTGCTACTTTGTAGAGTTGATAGTAATTATTAGCAATATTTTTTTCAGAAAATGCGGAACTCAGTAAGTGGGCAGCATTCATTCATTTATTTATTTTATATCACCCAATTTCTTCCCGACTGGGCAGTTGATGGATGAAAGCAATCAGGACAATAATATAATATAGTGATAGAAATCAGAGAACGAAAGATGGCAAAATCCGAGCAACAAGCAAACCCAACATTTTCCAATATGGGATCTTTAGTAACCCTCACCAAAAGCCTGAGTGAAGATCCAACTCTTCAAGGTAGTACAAAAGTACAGAGAAGAGCAATCAGGATGATTAGGGGACTGGAGACTAAAACATATGAAGTACGGTTATAGGAACTGGGCTTGGCTAGTCTAGTGAAGAGAAGGACCAGGGGAGACATGATAGCAGTCTTCCAATATTTGAAGGGCTGCCACAGAGAGGAAGGGGTCAAGCTATTTTCCAAAGCACCCGAAAGCTAGACAAGGAATAATGGATAGAAACCGAACAAGGAGAGATTTAACCTGGAAATAAAGAGAAACTTTCTGACAGTGAGAACAATCAACCAATGGAACATCTTGCCCTCGGAAGTTGTGGGAGCGCCATCACTTTAGACCTTCAAGAAGAAATTAGACTGCCATTTGTCAGAAGTGGTGTAGGATCTCCCGTTTGGGCGGGGGGTTGGACTCGATGACCTATAAGGTCCCTTCCAACTCTGATTATCTGTTATCTGTTATCTCTGCAAAACACCAGCAGGATGGGTACCACCTGGATCAGTGTGAGAGGGCAGATGCTGTTACAGGTCCCAATAGATGGCATTGATTAATTGAAGGAATCCTTTCCAAGATCAAATTATCTGGGCAAATTCTATGGGAGGTAGGCAGTTCTTCGAGTACCCAGACCCTATGCCATTCATTTATATTAGTCCTTGACTTACAACCACAATTGAGCCTCAAATCTCTATTGCTAAGGGAAACATTTGTTAAGTCAGTGTTGCTCCATTTTATAATCTTTCTTGCCAGAGTTGTTAAGTGAATCAGGGCAGTTGTTAAATTAGTAACAGGGTTGTTAAGTGAAGCTGCCTTCCCCATTGACTTTACTTGTCAGAAGGTCACAAAAGGAGATCACCTGATTACAGGACACTGCCACTATAACAAATATGAGCCAGTTGCCAAGGGTCTGAATTTTGATTATGTGACCATGGGGATGCTGCAACCGTCGTAAGCAGAAGTGGTATTCAGCAGGTTCTGACCAGTTCTGGAGAACCGGTAGCAGAAATTTTGAGTAGTTCAGAGAACCGGCAAATACCACCTCTGACTGGCCCTGCCCCCATCTATTCTCTGCCTCCCAAGTCCCAGCTGATTGGCTGGGTCTTCTTTTGTTGCCCTGCACAGGAGAACAGAGCTGGAAAGCAGGTTAGTGGGTGGGGAGGGAATGGAGATTTTGCAGTATCCTTCCCTTGCCATGCCCACCAAGGCACGCCACGCCCACCAAGCCATGCCTACAGAACCGGTAGTAAATTTTTGTGAATCCACTGGTCATAAGTGTGAAAAATGGTCATAAGTCACTATTTTCAGTGCCTTTGTAACTTTGAATGGTCACTAAATGAACTGTTGTAAGTTGAGGACTATCTGTACTAAATATAGAATTTTAAAGGCCTACTCTAAGGAGTTTGGTAGTGCATATAAATTTTGTGTTAACATTGGTGAACTCACACCTTAAATTGTGCAAAGCTATGGTTTATTTTAATTTACTGAGTAAGACGGAATGGTGTGGTTTTGATATTGAATCAAAAAATAGTTTATGTACTGTAATAACTGCGCTTAATGAGACCATGACAAAATTAAACAAACCACGTTGTGATTTAGTGTGATATTTGAACTCAGCCATTGGCTGTGTGTGGACTTAGTACTATGAACAGATGATGAACATATACAACAGGGAGCCTTGGCTCATATATCATCTCTCTTCTCCAACAGCACTTTTAGACTTCATTGTCCATACCTTGCTAATATTTGATCCTGCCAAATTTCAAATAATATAATTTGTTTTTTGCTTGCAGTAGATCGGTCTCAACCTGTAGATTATGAAATTGGCTTGTTTAAGCAAATTGTATGGAAGTTAACATGTAATGAAGTACACTTCTGTCAAAACTTATATTTTCCTGGTAAGCTATCATAGGAGTGGTAGGAAAAACACTGATATGAATGTTTACTATAAGTCATTTTCATGCTAAGATTTGGTTTCATGCTCCATCTAAACATGCAGACTAGATTCTGAAACTGCTGGGTTTCCATAAAAGTTTAAGACTTCAAAGGGAAGCCAGGAAAGAGGAGAGAAAGATTTGATTTTTAAATATGACAGAATATGTATATATAAACATATATGCTTATAAGTGATACTTTTGAGAAGTGATTTATATAGTATATATATAGTTTATGCTATATTACCTACTAACTTTCCTTTAGAAATATGGGAAACCTTCTTTGCATGTTTGTAGAAGGCAATAAAATATAAAATGTTAAATTTTGATAAGAAACTTGGCAGTGTTTCTTCTGAAAGCAAAAAAGGAATCGGAGAAGCAACAAATCTTATATGAAATACTTTTTTTACAGATGGCCTTAAACTAAAAGACTATTGCATGCTAATTACAAAAAGAAGAACAATTGCTTTTCTTATATATCTATGTTGCTTTTCATATTCATTGGATAACGATTTAAATATTAAACTAAGAAATAAGTTACACAGAGGTAATAATTTTTTTCATAATCTTTTTGGAAGCAAACCGCATTTAGTTTCTGGCATCTATATTTCTTTAGCAGAACAAAATTTCAAATATAACAAGATACAATTATATATTATCCAGGACCTTAAACAACACACACAACAGTAGCAGCAGCAATTCTAAATTCAATAGAAATTGCCAATTAGACAATCTAAAAGTGTTTATGTTCTTATGTAAATATAGGACATATAAGATAAAATCAAATTTCACCTACTGTATTACCACATTTTTAAGAACCTTCAAGCAATAAAGAGATGTAGTACATAGAATATAAATTTACAAAACTGAAGTATTGTCACACAATTCTCTAGATGAAGCATTATGGACAAAAGACTGTTTCTTTCAACATAGGAAGAGCCTTTTATTAGCTCAGAGCATATGTATCCAGGATGGGAAACCGAGACTAATATCACATACAGTCTTGGAGTCTCTCATCTGTTCTGAAGGATTTGCAGGGCTCAAAATCACTTTTGATTCACAATTGAGTAAGAATTTTTTTTTAATGAAAATGCTAGTTATTGATGACTACAGTATTCTCTGCTTTAGCAGATGGTAGCAGCTACCTTGGCTGAACTTAGAAGAGAAGAATATTCTTGTTACTATGAGAATAAGAATACTCCAGGAATGTTAGTTAGATTGGGAAAGTGAAAGGAACATTTTTAGAAGAAGACAGTGGCAAATCACTGTTGCATTATTGCCCAGTTGGTGGTGATTTTTTTTATTTATTTTTCCAGATTTTGTTCTATTGTACTTTATTAATTTATTTGATTTCTTTTATTAGTTTTTATTTTAAATACTGTTTTACATTCTGTAAGCCGCCTTGAGTCACCATGGGTGAATAGGCGGTGATATAAATTCAATAAATAAATAAATAGATGTATCCATGTAATCATGGGGTTGACTCAAAGGAATTGTTATTTATTTGTTTACAGAATTTTTAAGTAACCTTGACAAAAGTGTGGACAACTGCAATATCCCATTTATTAAACATACTTAAGTTACTGAATTATACTTCTCTGCAGGCAACTCTATTTTTATTGTATAGAACTGAACCTCTTTGAGAACTGAAAATGAATAGATGAAGAAAGTTATGGGGAACTGAGAACCTTCTATTGAGAAGGCAGGAAGGAAATCGTTATAGACGTTGCAGCTGCTTTAACTGCTAAAAGAAGCAGTTAAGAGATGAACAGAGAAGTTAAATAGAATTGCGAGTGCCTTCCCAAGATCTTCAAATATTAACACATATGCCGTTGTGATCACATAGATATTGAAAATTGCCTTCTGTGTGTGAGCAGAACTGATTTGGTATTAATTTTTGGGTAGTTTTATTAAGTGTCAATTATTTGAAGTTTCACTTGATGCTTTTGCTGGAAAAAGCTGCTGTGTTGAACTGTAAGTCACTGCTTAGCCTGTGTATGAATATTTCCCAATTCTTAGGCAATATCTAGTATCTTATAGTTGGTGTTCAAGAAGAGTTTTAAGCATGTGGGAAAAGATAATTAGAATAATGGTCAAATGGCTAAGATGACATGCAGCCTTAGTGTAACTAATGTTATATTAGTAGTGCTGATCCTCAGTATTTTTTTTGAAATCAAAATAGTATTTAGTATGAACAATCCTCCCAAATATTAAAAAATTCAATGTGAAATGTACTTATTCCTATATCACATTAAAGTCGGAAACCTGCAAGAGATTATAGATTAGAATTCATGAACAAAGGAATGGACTAAGTTTAATGTGTTTTTCAGCGGTGTGATGCTGCCGGTTCGCATCAGTTCTGACGAACTGGTAGCACTGGTGAGCAGTTGACCCCACCCACTTGCCCCCACCCTTTCCTGTGCTTTATTTCCTTGTTTGTGAGCTCAGCTGATTCGTGCGGCAGAGCAGATCGCCGCGCCTCAGCTGTTTTACTCGCCAGCGCTGAATACAAGGTCAGTTTTGAAGCTTAAAATCTGTGGTATATGGATGCTGCGCACGCATGCAAAGCACACTCTCATAGAGCTGGTAGTAAAAAAAGGTTAATCCCACCACTGGTGTTTTATATCCAAGTAATAAACTTAATTGTCATTAATACTATATAAACTTTTTTTTTCTATATTCCCAGAATAGTAATTCTTTGCCTATGATTTAATTTTCGATGAAGGTGAATCTTTCCATATATTAGAATTAACAACCTATTTGCTATAATTTCAGAAAACTGTAAGATAACCTTTGACTTCATATTTCTATTCTCTAATTCTGTTCTCTCATTATTCTCCAGTTAGGTCTTATTTTGGGAAAATGCGGTAGTAAATGCGTCCTGATGATCTTAACTGGGGCTTACTTTTGGGGTAGGGCTTATGTTATGAGCATTCTAAAAAGCCATGCTAGGGCTTATTTTCCAGTTGAGTCTTATTTTTAGGGAAACATTATGGACAGGCCCAGAACTCTGGAAAATGCTCTAATGCTGAGAAAAGTGGAAGGAAAGATAACAAGAGGACAACCAGCAGCAAGGTGGAGAGATTCAGTTACACAACAATGATTTAATTAGGGCAACTGCCGGAATCCTGACAGAGTGCACCTTTGGAAGATTTGAAAGAACATGTTAGGGATAGATTGTCATGGAGAAAACCTGTCCTTGTGGTCACTACAGGTTGAAAACTTGATGACACACAATCAATTAAATTTATGCTAAATGGAATAGTCATTAAAATGGAGGAGCTTTTTGCTTCTTTTCAAAAGAAAAGATGAAAATTTATGAGGAGCCAGAAATAGTAAAAGTTCAGATGCATAAAGTTAACTGTATCCCACTGAAAGTTCTAATTCAGTAGATTGCAACTCTCTTGGATTCCTTGGAGCCAAAACAGAGAGGTCTCTTGTAGCTTGTAAATTCTTCATCTCAGCAAAGATCAGCCTCATGATCTACTGAAAGTTTCCATATTTATACAGTGAAACCTGCCAGTTGTTAGAGATAGCCAAGGCCATGCTAAATTTCACTTAAAGCATAGAGGCCACCATAAACCTTCTGCCAAATTGTCTCCAGCCTGCAATATATAAGGCTTATTTTTCTATTTTTAGAATAAATTGGAAAAACAGTGCAATGTATGTACCTTTTTCTCTCTGGATCTTCTGCTTTTGACGTGGCCCAAATTACTTCCAGAAGCAACAGTTTATTTCTAGTCTTGTAATATGTGCACCTGCACTGATATTTATTTACAGGAAGTAGTTTGCTCTGAGATAAGACAGTATCTGGTTTCCTAGGAGTTAACAAACACGAATATCAATCAACACATGTAATTTCTCATGTATATCTATACAGCCAATGGGTTACCTTGTCAACAGCCTTTTGATGTAAAAGTTAAGAGTACTGAAGCTTCTGTAATGTCAATACCTACTATGGTCACTTTAACATTTCCGGTTATAATAACTGGTCATTTTGCTACCAGAAATTTTGTTCACTAACTTCTCCTTTTAAGCTTTTATTATTTTCTAGTAGAGCACTTATCCTGACTCAGTTTGTTTGTACATGACGATGATACATTTGCCGTGGTTTATGGTTTTTGATAAGTACATATAATCAATCAAGCTATCTTCTGCCTTTAGACTTGTGCAATTCATCAGTGATCATTGCTGGCTTACACAGGGTTCCCATGGTTATCTTGTTAACCAAAGCCAGACACATAAAATCCATGATTGTGATTTCAAGGGAATTGTAGGTTGATGTATCCCTTCCCATAAATGCAGAACTGTTTATTTACATGGACATTTTTCTACATAAGAGCTAAGTTCGATTTGTGGATGCATGCATAGGGTTTTTAATGACAATTTTAACAAGGTTGTTTCCTTATATAATGAATATTGTAGTATATATGCAACCCTTGAATATAAAATTTTCCAAGGGAAGATACAAGCATAAGAAATTCATAGGTATAAAAAATTAAATGAACATGTTAGGTTAATAAGAGGGTAAAAGAAACAACCATATAATGTGAAATATATGTTAAACTTTTTTGTGCTGCTATTACAAAATGTTTAATTAAATTTCTGTTTAAATATACAGTATATATGCTTAGTTGTACTTAGTTGTGTTGAATTTCTTCTCACCCAGGAAGTTTAGTAGGAAATATTCCTCTTTTGACTGGTTTTCTTTTCATTAAGCGCTGGTAAGTTTGATTCGGAAAGTTAACTATTAAAAGGGTTTTTTTATTCAAATAAATTAATTAAAAGAATAACAGTTTGCCATAGGTAGGAAATAGTTAAATAAGTAGATAGATGTTTTTTGTTGGCCTTTTGTAATTTTTCTGACCATATTCAGAAATCTAAAATAGATAGTACACATTAATGTTTATTTAGTAAAATGGTCACAATTAAAATCAGTAGACCATTTCTGTTGTCTATTGCTAAATGGGTATAACAGTGTTAATAATGATAACAGTCCTTGACTTATAACAACAATTGGGACCCAAATTTTCATTGTTAAACAAGGCAGTTGTTAAGTGAGTTGTATCTGATTTTACTATTTTTTGTCATGGTTGTTAAGTGGATCATTGCAGTTTTTAAGTGAATCATGCAATCATTAAGCAAATGTGGCTTTGCCCAATGATTTCCGCCTGTTGGAACCTGTCTGAGAAGGTCACAAATAGCGATTACATGACCCTAGGTTACTGCACCCATACATGTCGGCTGCCAAGCACCCACATTTTGATCACAACACCATGGGGATGCTACAATAGTGTGAGGAGTAGTTGTAAGTCACTATTTTCAGTGCTGTTTTAACTTCAAATGGTCACTAAATGAATGGTTGTAAGTCAACTATATGTAGTTAATATGAAATAATAGCCCCCAAATAGCATATACCCATACTCTCATGCCATGCAGCAAGACACATTCATTATAACGTATATAATTTGATATCACTTTATTTTCACTGGGACATTCTCATAAAATAAATCTAATTCTTCTCCAGTGGATAAGAATTCATTTTATAGCTATTGTCTGTGTTCCATTTTTGTATAAATTTGATGTGCATGTGTCCATGGATGTATATCTTATTTTATGCAAGAAGAAGAATGCTGCTGTGAGTAGAAAAGCAGTTGTATTATTTCATATATACTGTATATAAACAGCCTGCTCTCTAATGTCAAAAATTATTCTTTGAAGTTTCATATTTTTCTCACCTTTATTTCACCTTCTGGTTTTTAAAATTCAACTACACTTGCCACTAGACTTACAGGTGTTCCCCGAGTGCAAATGAATTTGCATTTTTGAGGAACACAAATGAAAATAAGAATGATAGAATGTAGCATCTGGGAAAAGTCAGATAATTCAGCTACTTTTGTAACTTAATCTTGGACAACTTATTTCTCTTTCCTTCTTCAAAAGAATCTTAAATTGGTGTCAGAAAATACTAGTTTGGAGGTTGTAATGTTAGGTTTAATTCTGTTCCCCATTTTTGCTTATTACAGACTTGTTGATGATCGATGTGTTGTACAACCAGAAACAGGTGATCTTAACAGTCCTCCTAAAAAATTCAGAGGTAAGACAGTCAACTGCACCTTCAAATGATATTTTTCTGCCGGCAGATAAAGAAAATTAATGCTTTTACTGAATTTTATGTTATAGAACGTAAAGATGTTTTGTCACTTTTCATGGAGTTTTCAAGGCCTTTTTAAAAATCACATGTACTGAAGAATTTTACCCATTACAGCAAACATTTTACATTTGTTTCCCTTTTATTTCACTGATTTATCTATGCTGACAGCTATCCTAATGGCATTTCCCCACCACCAACTCACAGTGGTGTCCATCATCCTTGAGTCATTTGTGTACTGAAAAGTCTACTAAATGGTCCAGTTTTCTTCTTTAAAAACCTGTACAGATGGAGAACCCACAGTGCCCCTACACATCAGGCTTTTGTATAGTGTTCGTCTGTGAGTTAGACTTTTATAGTGGTTTCAGATTTAAATTTGGGGCAGCCTATTGCTGTGCCAGAATGGTTTTTTCTTCATCCTGATTGGTTGAGAGTCTTGGTCTGTGTTTATTGGTCTTGGAGTTTGCTGTGTTCTGCTTCTAATATCTTCTGTCTGTTTTTTTTTGGCTCTTTTTGTATCTTGATTGGCTGGCAACATTGTGTTACTTTATTGGAGGCCTTTAGTGCAGCTTGGCTTCTGGGTAAATGGACGGCTATCATTAGTTAGGAAGCTGGGTTTCATCTGGGTGCCTGGTTGGGGTGTGTTTGAGCTGGAGGTATCAGGGGGATCTGTTTGTGCCCAGGTGTTTGCCTGGCTTGTGGTGTGGAGATTTTTTGTTTGTGAGTGCAGGCTTCCAAATGATTGACAGCCTGGTGGAATCATCTCTTCTGTTCATGCTTTCTGGTCTTTTTTCAATCTCTATGGCTTCTCTGATGATTCTGTGGCTAGGGTTTTCTATAGTGGCTAGGGTTTTGGTGCCATTGAAGTTGATGCTATGACCTGTGGCTTCCATGTGTTGGACTAGTGAGGAAGTGTGTTCCAGCTTTTTGACTGCATTTTTGTGTTCATCCAGGTGGGTGCTTATTCTTCTATTGGTCTGTCCAATGTATGTGGCCGGGCATGATGCACAGGGGACTTCGTATATCCCTTGATTTTCCAGGTCAATTTTGTCTTTGGGGTTTCTGAGGATGGCTGCTATTTTTCTGTCTGTTTTGAAGGCAGTCTTGATGTGGTGTCTGTATAGTATCTTACTAATTTTGTCTGTAGTGCCTCTTATGTAGGGCAGGACAGCTGTTCCATGGGTCTGTTCATCTTCTGGGTCTCTATTATGTCTCAGTGTGTTTTTGTGGATCAAGTTGGTGATTTTGCTTTTGTGGAAGCCGTTGGCTGTCAATATTTTAGTCAGGGTGCATAGTTCAGTCTTAATGTGTGTCTTATCTGGAAAACCAAGGCATATACGAAGTCCCCTGTGCATCATACCCGGCCACATACATTGGACAGACCAATAGAAGAATAAGCACCCGCCTGGATGAACACAAAAATGCAGTCAAAAAGCTGGAACACACTTCCTCACTAGTCCAACACATGGAAGCCACAGGTCATAGAATCAACTTCAATGGCACCAAAACCCTAGCCACTATAGAAAATCCCAGCCACAGAATCATCAGAGAAGCCATAGAGATTGAAAAAAGACCAGAAAGCATGAACAGAAGAGATGATTCCACCAGGCTGTCAATCATTTGGAAGCCTGCACTCACAAAAAAAAAAATCTCCACACCACAAGCCAGGCAAACACCTGGGCACAAACAGATCCCCCCTGATACCTCCAGCTCAAACACACCAGGCACCCAGATGAAACCCAGTTTCCTAACTAATGATAGCCGTCCATTTACCCGAAGCCAAGCTGCACTAAAGGCCTCCAATAAAGTAACACAATGTTGCCAGCCAATCAAGATACAAAAAGAGCCAAAAAAAAAACAGACAGAAGATATTAGAAGCAGAACACAGCAAACTCCAAGACCAATAAACACAGACCAAGACTCTCAACCAATCAGGATGAAGAAAAAACCATTCTGGCACAGCAATAGGCTGCCCCAAATTTAAATCTGAAACCACTATAAAAGTCTAACTCACAGACGAACACTATACAAAAGCCTGATGATGGCAGATGAGATTCTGCTGAAACGTTGCTACAACTTTAAAAGCACCACTACTATGACGTGGGAAAATACCCGAACAAAGCTGAATGCATTGTCATCATTGCCATCTTCTGATCTCTTCTAATTTGTTACTTTTTCTGAAAATGTGGTTCCCAGAGTGATACTTCAGCACATAATCACCACACTCAGAATAGGAATGCACCTGACTTAGGTTTAGCTTCAGTTTCCCTTCTGGGGCTCATTTTATACACCATTCTGTCATAATTCAAACCAGATAAAAAAGTCATGAGAGAAACTGAGTCACAAGCAGCAGTTTTATTTAGCATTTCTCCTCTCCTCTCCTCTCCTCTCCTCTCCTCTCCTCTCCTCTCCTCTCCTCTTCTCTTCTCTTCTCCCCTCCCTTCCTGTTCCCTTCTCTTCCTATGTATCTACTATCACTGGTATTTCATCTGTGCTTGGGACATTTTTGCTCGACAGCTGGTTTATTGCTTCAAATAGAGTCAAGTTCAGAAAATATTTTCTCTCTACAAATATTTCTTTTATTGCATAATCCCGTTTATAAATAGTTTCTATATTCCTATAGTTTTTGTGTGTGTTCTTGTAATTTCATTGCTTCTTTCAGATTTCTGCCAGTACTGTTCTTGAATAACCTTATCTTTAAATGTCTTTGTGATTTTCTTTCTCTGTTGATATTTTCAGTTAATATTTTGTCCCTTTTTACTGAAAAGCTTACATTCAATTATTATACTTCCTGTTTGACTATGGCTTTCATCCACTCTTCTTTCTTGGTTTCAAGCTGTTTGGATTTCTTTTTTTACCATTTTGTTCTGCTTGGTTCATTTATCTTTTATCTCTTCACCTGCCCCTACAGATTCTCTTTCGCTAGAGTTAAAAGTATTGATTCTGTATCTTATATTAAGCTTAAAGTCTGACAGTATATCCTCCATGTAAAGTTCTGTTAGTATACCAATGATTCTTTTAAAATCTAATGCCTGTATACGATACCCATAATTCATGGTTTGTTTTGCTGCACCTGGAAGTATTTTGGTTGGCTGGATGGCTTTCCACTCCACTTTTGTTTCTCATAGTCAATTTGATTCCGATGTTGTCCATATGGTGATCTCCAGACGTACAGTATGCATTTACATTCATTGAAGCAGATGTTGACAATGGACAAAGAGCTACCTTTCCAAATATATCTTTATTAACTCTGCATAATTGTGTTTGCCCAGTTCAATTTTCCAGGTTCTTCTCTTTCTTCAATTTTAATGTTCCAAATACTACATCTTTTCTGGACAATGCACTTAGCAATTCTTGAAACTTGCTATAGATTGGTTATGTATCATCAAGTAGTTTTCCATTCCTGGAAACCACCTGGATAAATTTTCCTTCATGACCATCCAGCCCTGACTTGTTCTTTTCAAGTCTATCAATGGTGCACACAGCACCACTTTAACCAAGCCCATTTATCTTATAGCTGGTGGTCCTTTTCCTATCTTTTTTCTACCTTTCCCATAATTCTTCAATGTTTGCTACATTTGCACTTTTAGTAAAGGCATAGACATCAGCTTACTCTTATTGTCATTGTTGTGCGGTTTATTGAGTTACAACCAAGAATGGATCTCTTTTCAATGTGTGAAAAATCATCTTTGCAACAGTAAATATCCATTCTCTAGGAAGAATGCTCTGCCTTTGTTTATTTGGTTATCCTCCACAGCCTACATAACTGATTAAATTGTTACTGTAAATAAGTTTTAATCCTATCATAGAGTGTAAATCATTCAAATCAGTTAATAATTGGAGAAGCATATGAACCTAGTTAGGAAAATAAATATTGCCATTTTAGCAGTGGACAAAAAATGAAATGACAAACAGAAACCAAACATTTTATAATGAGTGGGGGAAAAAATAACGAAAACAGTTTTGAAGTCACAGTATTATGAGAAGGCTCCCTAAGAAAGGAAAAACAGATTGATAACTTCTTGGTTTTGCAAATCATGTTGCATAGTCATTCTTAATAGGCAATCTGATTTAGATGTCTAATTCTGATAAGAAATGATGAAACTTGGCATGCAAAATAATTATGGAAGTCCTACACCTGTGATTTTCATACCATTATATTATTAATGTTTTATATTTGTTTCTTAGCTTTCTTTCCAAACAAAATAATGAAGTTCTCAATTATTTTGAGCTTGATTCCTGGTGATTTCATATAAATTCCATAATGTTTATTTGGTGGAATTATTAGCTGTTACTGTCTTCTGAAATACTGCTGTTATGTCCCAGCCTAGCCTTGAGTCCTGGTACAATTTACTGGTCCTATCTGAGTATTAATAATAAAGAGAATATTTGTAGTTCAGGGTTGACATGAGGGTCCTTGATGCTCTCTGAGCTTGCTTGTTTTCTTGCAGATCTTTCATTATCCAAACTAGGTAACGTAAGCAGTGCTAGTCTGATCATGTCACCTAGTTTGGGTAATGAAATGTCTGCAAGAAAACAAGCAAGCTCAGAGACCGGCGACCCCACTAAACTCAGCTGCTACCTTTTGAGATGTTCATTCAGACATTAAGCATACATTAAAATTTATTAAAGGCCTAGAAGGATCCACATCCACATTATGAAGATCAATGTGATATAAATAAAGTCTGGCTTGTCATATCTGATATTATAAATATACAATGGTATATTGTATGGTATGGAGTTGTATTGAATACTTAATCATTTTAATAATTGAAGAATGTAGTAAATAGGACAGTTATTTGAAATGCAGCTGGAATATAGTGCGGACACAATGGGCAGAACTGTGTCATAGAAATGGATGAAGCATTTTCAATTTGTTTTTGTTTGAAGTACATTGGTTCCTTTAAAAAAAACCATACATGTGTTTTCCACTGAAAACCTTAGGAAATTATACTATTTAACCAGGGGTGGTATTCAGCAGGTTCTGACCAGTTCTGGAGAACCGGTAACGGAAATTTTGAGTAGTTCGGAGAACTGGTGGTAACCTTTCCCCAGGAGTGGGAAGGGAATGGAGATTTTACAGTATCCTTCCCCTGGAAAGGGGTAAGAATGGAGATTTTACATTATCCTTTCCTTGCCATGCCCACCAAGCCACACCCACCAAGCCATGCCACGCCCAGCAAGCCATGCCCACAGAACTGGTAGTAAAAAAAAATTGCATCCCACCACTGTATTTAACTCTGATCCCAGCCAACAATCTTTGGAAAGAAGAGATGCTGTTTAAAACTCAGGACTAAAGCAGGTGAATTGGAGGACAGCCCTGATCAGAGGCTTTTGCAAGGGAAGGTAGCAGGAGAAAAGATACACTGACTGCCAGTTTCACCTGTCAAGTTAAATGACTGAGGTGCCTGGTATTTTACATAAAATATAATGTGAAACTGTGATGAAGTATAATATAGATTCCCAGGAGGGAGGGAGCACATTCCAGAGGAATAAGAGGCAGATAGTTTGTGTGAGAGAAAGTGAGTGAAGACAGCCCCTCCCTAATGGTTCCCAGAATGTAGCATCCTGTAGGTAATAGTCTATTTTAGTTTGGCAAGATTTCGTCTGTAGGTGTAGAACAATAAAGAAATCTGCTTGGAAGAATCACTGGGTGTCTGTCTTGATTTCTGGAGCTTAACAAAAATTGTCTCTTAAATCCATCTCTAAAGAAGAAGAACACACGTCTATTAACAATAAATAATCCGAAGGCAGAAAGTCGATATGGGGGGAGATGATTTCCTGTTCTTAGCATAAAGTGCAAAATGTACAACTCTCTGCCTGTTTGGCATAGCTTATGTGTTTGTGCTCAGTGCTATGAGATTCTGGCTGTCAGGAAGCAAATCTGTTCTCTTTAAGCCAAGATTGGCTTCACTAGAGATGATACAAAGTAGGGAATGAAATGTGATAGCTTTGCCTGATTCTCAGGATGATAACTCCTATGCCACAATGGAGAATGAAGATCTTGGAGAAGAAGAACCTTTCAGGATAATAGAGATGTTGTCATAGGAGGTATCTAGTCCTTGGATGATAAGCTCATATCATGTATGAAAGAGAGTTCTCAAGGGAATTAAGTGCTTTTGGGTGTTGATGAATTATTTTTATTTATTGTATTTATCAAATTTATTTGCCACCCATCTTGTGGTTCAGGTGTTTGATTCAACAATTAAAAATGCAGATAGATGAGTTTGTTTGTGTGTGTAGGCTGCTATGAAATTGTGGATGCCAGGGGTCCATGTTAGCATCTAGAAATCTAGACAATCAATTCCGGAAACCACATTTAGGCTGCTAGTTAGCAGAAGGAGGTTCAAGACTATGTGATGTATGGGTTTTAATGACCCGATATGGCTGCTATTCTGCTGGCGTGAGTCACCTATTGGAGCACACCAGTAGAACAGCAGCCATGTCAGACATCTATTGGAGCAAGTAAAAGAGGAAAAAGAAGCAGGTCACTTTTGGCTTGCAGTGGTAGTTGTGCAATCACAAGGGCTGATGAGATGATCTGGCTCTAACCAGAACTGGTGAGGTGAAATGTTGAGACACCAGTCCCATTGACCTAGCCTGATATATAGGTGTTGAGGACAGAGTCCTGAGGAGTGGGTAGAACACCCTTCTCCTCAATTGCTGGAGGACATACTATGAGTCTGACTAAAAATTGGAGAGAGGAGAAGGAGAGGAGAGAAAAAAACCTGTATTGAGTGGCTGCAAACAAAAGCTGAAGAGAGAAATTAAATGTATGGAATAGTTGCTGTGGAGAGCCATGGTGGTGCAGTGGTTAGAGTGCAGTACTGCAGGCTGCCTGTTTGGCAGTTGAATCTCACCAAGCTTAAGGTTGATTCAGCCTTCCTGAGGTTGGTAAAATGAAGACCCAGATTTGTTGGGGGCAATGTGCTGACTCTATAAGCCACTTAGAGAGGTCTGTAAAGCACTGTCAAGCTTTATATTTTAAGTCTAAGTGTTATTGCTATTGTTTGTTGTCTAAGTGGGTGGCTTGCTGGAAGGAGGGAAATGAGGACCCAGAGGAACCATAGCTCTACCAAAGACCCAGGAAAGAAAGGAGGAACCTGGCTGGCTGCAGGTGGCAGCTTCACCCAAAAAGGGAATCTGCTGTTGGTGGTAAAATCCTGGTCTCTGGGAAAGAACTGGGCAAAAGATCATGGGAGATGTTATTCCCCAACAGGGAAGCAGTTGGGTTAAGCTGAACAGTTCCAAGATAAGGTCAAACCATGCTAAGCACACCACATCAAAAGTCCAGGATTGAAATGGGAAGGTTTTTTTTTGTTTTTTGTTTTTAGTAAAAAGGGAGATTAAAAACAAAGCAGCTAGTAGGAGAGCTAAAGGGACATGTCATCTCTGGGACTAGGTGGACATCAGGATATGTTGTGAATTACTTGTAAACAGGTCTCCCTGTAAATAGTAAAATAAAAAGCATAAAAGCCTCCATCATGTTTTTCTTTATAAATTTCCACTTTTTCAGAGCAAAATATGCCTCTAGTTTGAAAAGAACCCCATCACACTGTGACAGACTATTAAGGTAGCATTTTCAGAAATGCTATCTTGTCATGCATAGATAGGGCCAGCTAGACAGGTTGAATATGAATAGAATGTGAATATAATGGTGATGCCAGATGAAAAAGTTTAGATCTGATGGATACTGGGGACAAGCTGAACTTGTTAAAAAGAGGCAGTTTTCACATTTAATAGCAGCTTTTAAACTGATCCCTAGAGGAAAACTGGCAGGTACTGGGCAGTATCTCAGGTAAAAGGATATAAATGTTATAGGATCTCCTATAGGAGGTATGATTGGGAGGGTTAATGAGTGGTCGTGTCAGTCACGAGATGAAAAGAAAACAAAAAGACAGTGAAAATGGCCTGTGTCCTCAACATTTAAAAAGGACATAAATGATGGAGTAGCTGGGAAAGCTGGGGCATTGGAGCTAATAATGTCTGTGGATCACTGATGTATAAGCTGCCTGGAGTCATTTACTGAGATGCGTGAGTATAGAAATGAAAGAAAGGAAAGGAAATGAAAGAAAGGAAAGGAAAGGAAAGGAAGGAAGAAAAGAGAGAGAAAGAAAAAGTAAGAGAGAAAAAGAAAGAAAGAAAGAAAGAAAGAAAGAAAGAAAGAAAGAAAGAAAGAAAGAAAGAAAGAAAGAAAGAAAGAAGAAAAACAAACAAACAAACTATACAATGGTGCACCCAAAAAGATTCTGTGCCAGAGCACTGGGAATGAGACTACAAACCCAGGGAGGATCTGGGAAATGATAAACCAGGAAGAATAATGTATCTTCTAAATAAATGGATAGAAATAATAGTAAAAGAAAAATATATATCAATATTATTAGCATTGATACATATTGATATATATCAATATGATACATTAGCATTGATTCTGCAAAGGTCAGTTCTGGTCTCATCAACTTTAGAAAGCTGTTTCAGAATGTCAGCCGGCATATATATGGAGATGATTCTGTTGACATATTATAGTTAGATTTTCAAAAAGCCTTTGACAAGTTTATTATCAAAGGCTCTGGAATAAAGTTAGCTGCCATGGATTAAGTGGGCTGTTATATTGATGGACTGTTAACTGATTAAAAATAGAACAACAATAAGTGATTTTTTTTCCCCCAGTGGAGAGAAGAAATAAACAGTGTTCTTTAAGGATCAGGCTGGCCTAGTGCTTTTCTATTTGGTCATGAATGTTTCTCACATAGGGACCAGTAAGCTGACCAACTTTGGTGGGTAATGAACTGTTTAGGCTTCAATGTGATTTTGAAGAGCTCATGAAGGATTTATTTCAACTAGTTGAGTGGTCATCCATATTGCAAATACAATTCAATTTTACTAACTATAAAGTGATACATGTTGGAACCCAAACAATCCCTAACTTCTAACTACATATAGACCTTGATGGTACTATCTATTACTAATCAGGAAAAAAGATCTTGGAGTCATAGTATATAGTACAATGAATATCTGGCTAACAGCCATGACAAAGGCACATTGTGTACTAAGAAACAGTAGGAAGTGGCGTGAATAATTTCTTTTTAACATTGTAATGCCTTTATACAAATCTATGGTTTATCCTCATCTGAAGTACTGTACAGTTCTGATTATCATATTTGAAAGGCACAATAGAATTGGAAGAAATGCAGAAAAAGGCAACCAAAATTATTAGTTTCCTATGAATAGAATAGAATTCTTTATTGGCCAAGGAATTTGTCTTTGGTGCATATGCTCTCAGTGTACATAAAAAGAAAGAAAGAAAGAAGCCTTAGCTTCAAAAAAAAAAAAAAGACAATAGAAAAGAGATAAGAGTTGAGGGACATAAAGTACAAGGAGGAAAATTGAAACTAATAACAAATAAAACAAATAATTTATTCAGACAATGCATCCTAATTAACTTGTGGAAATTACTATGGCAAGATGTGATAATGGCCACTTCGATTGTTATAGATTAGAAGACTAAACAAATTCATGGACAAGGGACCTATTAAAGGCCCTTTACCTCTGGACTGGGCAGGATGTTTCCAACAAGCAATGGCAAATTGTGATGATATGGGTTAATATAACAAATCTTTTAAATACATACATGGGCTGTTCAACCTGGACTTAATTTTTTTATTTCCCAAGAAATACTGTTCTGCACATGAAATGTGAATCTGAAGATAACATCGTTTTTCCATATAAGGCTATGTACTGTTAAAAATATTAACAGTACACTAACAACTCTCCTGTTGACTGTTGCACCACTGAGAACGTGATTTGAGTGTCATGGTTTATCAGGGAAGATTTGTTTGACTTCTATACCCTGTGAACACAGTACAGTAGCATCTTAATTTGAAGAGAAAATTCACCCCTCATCCCATCCCATCCCTACATATATACTGTAGGTCATATGTTTTCATCAGTAAACTGATCTTAGTGATAATATATTAGTGCCTTAAGTGTAGTCTAAAATAAATCAGGAGCTAATTTACAAGATTTGGTCTCCTATATGAAAGCTTCATTTGGAAGATGGGAAATCAAGATTATCACATTAAGTAATATTAGATTACTTTATACATAATAGTTCTTTTTTAGTTATACCTCTCTTTTATTTATAATTGGAAGTATGTATATTTATTTGGGGAAAATCTTCAAAGGTTAACTAGGTTAATAGAGCACTTGTAACAATCCTTATAATAATATAACAATGCAATGACAGCTTGTGTCATTTAATATCAAAAGTGTGATGGGCAAACTTTCTTTGTTGTTTAAAAACCTGTTCTGGAAGAAATTATAACACTGATGTATCCTCTGCTCCTTAATAATATATCTTTTAAAATGGGTAATTTAGAGTACATTGATGCTTGGGTTGCTAAGCAACACTTTGAGATGTTAAAGTTCAAAGAATGTACATACTTAAAAATCTCTAAAACAAAATCTCTTAGTACTGTAAAGCTTAAGGTAAATACTTTTAAAGTCTGTTTGACCTTTTAAATCTGTACTGTAATGTTCATTTTTATAATGCTTTGGTAGCAACACACAGTTTCATCTTAGCATTAATCTATTGGAGCAGGATGTGTATATTAAAATAGCTAATTTAGAAAACAGTTGAGCTTGGCTGTGTAACCATGATTTGAAATAAAAGAGGTTTAAGCTCATGTTAATTTCTCTTCTGCCCTCTAATCAAAAGCTTATAGCAAAAAAGAAAGAAGAAAAGGTGAACTATAGATGTACTTAACGTTCTATAGTTCTTTCCAGTTACCTGCTGATTAAGGTTTAGATACTCATATTTTATACCCCTGTTTTTTTGAAACCACTTATTCTGTGCTTCCTGTCATTGCTATAGTGGCTTGTATCTGACTCATGTTAAGATCTCCCATGTATAACATTTGAAGTTAGTAGGATCACCCATTCTGCTGCTGTGACATTAATGGGGCAACTTTTTTTTCTCTGTATCTTATATTAATAATCAAGAGTATTCCAGTCTTTTGACTGGAATCCAATAAATAGACATTCAAACCTATTCTCTATTTCCAAAGTGATTTTGATTTGACGCCACTGATGAAATTAAATTCCATCTAGAACAGGGCTGTCAACCTCGATTTGATTGAGGGTGTATCAGGGTTGTGTTTGACCTTGGGGGCCAGAGTGGGCATGGCCAGGGTGGGAGTGGCCAGGGTGGGAGTGGTCAGGTCGACATCACTCAGGTTGGGGCGCCCCTGGTGTCCCAAGCGCTCTGCCAGCAAAAATGGGCTCCTGACCTCCATTTTTGTTGCAATGGCCTCCTGCAATCCTCTACCAGCGAAAATGGAGCTGGGAAGTGCTGCTCGTGGCCCTCATGAGCTACATTTTTGGCTGTGGTGGCCTCCTGCAACCCTCTGCCAGTGAAAACAGCTTGGGAGGATCACATGCAGACCTCTTGAGCTCCCTTTTCGCTGGCAAGGCCCCATGGGCCAGTCTTCTCCATTTCCAGGGTGGCCCCACAGGCGAGATCTAAGCATCCTGCTGGCTGGATCTGGCCCCCAGGCCTTGAGTTTGACACCCCTGATCTAGAAGAAAGTATCAGTTAGCATATCAATATGTAATCTAGCCAAAAATTGATGAGTGCAGCTTTTCTCTCTATTTCAGGGACATGAGTTATGTTTAAATAGTAAAATGTGAAATTAATAATTGAGTTTATATTAAAACCAGAATAAGAAAAATTTCTTTATCCAACATTTCTAGGCTCTTCTATTTTGTTCCTTTTATTTAAAAAAAAAATCAGATAATTTTAAAGTTATCTATTAGTGTCACTTATGTTTTGATTTATATAGCATTGACAACAATGCTCTTCCAGATTTTATGGTATATTTCTATGTGAGGAGTATCCTTCCAACTGAGAATAACATGCGAAACATTTAAGTTAGCACCAACTCTATCAGATCATTCTCTTAATCTAGGATTTAGTAGACAGCTAAGTCCTGTCTACAATGAAGGTTTTGGAAAAGATATTCAGGTGCCTTAAGATGTCATTATTTACAGAGATTATAGTAATGTAAGCAGTGGAAGTCCAAATTGGATTCATTCATTCAGTTCAATCCAATTGCCTATGCCATGATTTTGGGCAACTAACAATGAGTAAAAATAAGATAAAAACCTAACAAAATGCTAAATAACTTACTTATACTATGCAGCAGCCAAGATACTAATCATCAGTTAGCACAACCATGATACAAACTCAGTTACAGAGACTAAGTCCCAAACCAGGTACCCAAGGATTTTAAAAAGCCCAACAGAGTTCCAGCAAATCTAAGCTCCAGGAGAATGATGTTCCATAGAACAGATGTTACAACAGAAAGTATTTTCTTCCTAATTTTCTTCAGATTAGATCCTTAATAGAGAGTATACCTCTCCTGCCACATTTAATAGGACAGTAGATAGCAACGAACAAGTAACCCAATCCCAGGCCATACAGAAGAAGCGGGATGGAAAGAGTATTGACCCTTTTGAACATTGGTTTTGGAGAAGGCTCCTGAGTTTATCATAACTAGTCAAGAAATAGATCATTGAACCAATCAACAGTTGAATTCTCTCTCAAATGACCAGCTTCAAATTATTCTACTTCAGACCCATTGTTTGAAGACTTAGTTCTTGGAAAAGGGTCTAATGCTGGGAAAGATAGAAAGAAAGAAAAAGTCCAGTAGCTAGGGAGATGGATTTAGTTACAGTAGCAATGGGTGCACCAGTGGAAGATCTAAAAGACTAGGTTAGGGACAGATCATCGATAATAAAATCTATCTGGTCACTAAGAGATGACACTGATCTGATTGCAGATAATCAATCAATCAAAAGTAATCCTTCAAATTGAGTTCCAATGGTACTTGAATGGTTGCAGGCTTTTGAAATTACTAACAGCCTGATTTTAGAAGTGATTACCATTAGTTAATTGAACTTCCTTTATCTGCATGAGCAGGTTCCAATTTTTCTTATATACAGTTAGAATAATTAATCAGTGGAATGAAGTTGTAGATGCTCCAACACTGGAGGTTTTTAAGAAGAGACAACCATTTATCTGTTTAGGGTTTTCTACTTGAGCAAGAGGTTGGACTAAAACAGGGGTCGCCAACCTTTTGGACCTCAGGGACCACCGAACTCATAATTTTAAATCCTGAGGACCAGTAATATGAATTTTTAAAAAGATAAATACATTTGTAAAATAATGATCAGAGAATTTCCATTTTATTAATATGAAAATGCACTTATTTAATATAACAAAATGCTTAAATATATTTAATTTATTTTTTATTTTTTATATCAAATTATATATATAAAAGTATCTAAGGTACAAATTAAAAACTAAAAGCAATATATAAAAGCTATTTGAAAAAATCAATGAAAAGAAATCGATGGCAAGATCTATGCTAAACACTTTGCAAAATAACTCAGTTTTGTAATATTGTTTTACAAGGTATCAAATGCTACCACATGGACTATGTCAGAATGGTGTTGCTAGTACAGGGTATTAAGCCTGGTCTTCATTAAGCCTCTCTGACTGCAATGTTTGAATGCCTCCGATTTCCAGCCATATTGATGCACAGCCTGGGAACTAAATTCAAAAGATCACTGTCCCACTCCTGAGGACACGTGGATTCCCCAGCCACGTTTGAAATAACAGAAGTGGGAGGGAGGCGAGAGAAAGTCCCTTTACCTTTAGAGGTGGGGTTTTAGCTCTAAACTCCTGACAGAGAGACGGTGGGCTAACTTTGAGGAAGAAGGCTTCAGAGTGAAGCACTATGGTTTTCATTATAAGCCTCCCCCTCCTCCACTCCCCTTATTTGCATGCTGCCCCAGGCCGTCTGGGAACCAATTTGGAGGCCAGTGAGCCCCCGCCCCCATCTAGTCCTCTCCCAGCGTTTGAAAGCCAAGGAATGTCACTCCTCTAACTTGGACAACAAATGCTACTCGCATTTGCGTGGCATCATCATTCTGCCTTTGCCACGGTATATTTGCGGCAGCTTGCACCTTCCAGCCACTGCCGCTTCGGCCCACTTGCGCTGTGCCACCTTCCCGGCTGCAACAGCACCATTACCTCATTCCAGCTGGTGAGGGCTGCGCACGTACCACCCTGTTCTGACCGAAGCCTCATTCCAAGCAAACAAAAACCAAAGAGAGAGAAAAGCAAAATATTTTTAATGCTTCTCTGTGAATTCCGTTCATTCACAGTAAAAACGCTATTAAAACTAATTGTCCCAGATAAGAACAACCCTTGCCAAGGTTGTGCAAGGCTGCCAAGAACACTAGATTAAATTGCAAGGAAATATTCAAAACCAAAACTCTCCAAACACAAAGCAGGATAGTCTGAACTTCTGCAAGACTTGAAGTGCAAGAACTTCTTTGCTTCCTGTAAAGAATCCCATCTTTAAGGACTGGCTTTTATACCTTAAGGGAGGGGCCATCACCTTGCAGCCTTACTCCTGAGTCTCCTGTGCTGCTGCAGCTGTTCTTTCCTTCGAGCAGCCCTGTGCGCACATGCACCAGGCACAGGTCATTGGGATCCTCTGCTGCTCGGGTCCGCTGCCAGCCTCCATAAGCTCCGAAGACAGCACTCCATTCTCTGACAGTCCTGGGCCCATCCCTGCATCACACTCAGGCCCTTCATCTGAGTCCTTGCTCTCCGAGACCTCAGCCGTCCCCACCTGCTGCCGGCGAACCACAACACACCCCCTATGGTGAAGATTTCCAGCCCCACCATGGGCCAGAGCTGCAGCAGTCACAGGACTGGCCCTTTGGTCATCCCAAAGCAGCTTCACCACCCGGGTGCATCAGCCTGCCATGGAGGAGCTGCTCTGGGATGACCAAAGGTCTAATCCTGTGACTACTGCAGCTCTGGAATATGGGACCGACTTTCCCACCAATGTTAGCAAGCCACCCTGGGGCGGATTTCCCTCCCCCACCGTTGGTCTTACCTCCCAGCTCATGTGGCTCTACTGAAGGTAAGGTTTGCACTCGGGCAGTGGGTAGGGGCCAGTGGGTGGGTGGGCCATGTGGGCAGCACGGCCTTGTATTCCCGCACAGCCTGGATTAATTGCTTTGGGGGGTGCTTTGGGGGGGGGGACATTTCTCTGCGGTCCACCAAAATTTTCTCGTGGACCACCGGTTGGCGACCACTGGACTAGAAGACCTCCAAGGTCACTCCCACCTTAATTATTCTGTTACATGAAAGTTAATCTATTCAAATATGAATTGATGGAAATATATTTATGTAGAAGTAAAATCTTGTAATACAAACAGAGTGTAAAGAATAAAGAACATGACCTTGACAGTTCCATCACCGAACAAGGAGGAACAAACTTGAAAATGTTACACAATACTGCATGAATATGCCTTTTTTAGCTGCATAGCTTATCTTAATCCCTCCTTTACCTTTATGAGATATTTAACTTCATGAAAAAAATGAAAGCAAGCATCTGAAGACATTGTATTATGTCTTTATTAGTATTACCGTTCCATTTAACAGCTGTTTTCCAACCAAAGACATAATGTGTTTTTGTTACCATAGTTTCTGTATAAGATCTGACCTTACCTTCAATGACATTCTGTTAGAAAGAACTAGATAATCAGTTTTCTATAATTAGTGTGTACCCTACTTAATAAGCCAGTCTGAGTATGAATGAAATATTATATGTGGATAATGGACGTCATGAGACTGATGTACCTTGATAAATCTATGAAGAATTAAAATTGGGGCTGCTTAACCTACTTGTAGCTTTTATGTCAGGGAAGCTAAAATGCAACCAGTAGCTGAGAACACTATGTTTTAAAATCTGTACTTCAAGTTCCACACATTTGCATAAACCTACGGTTGCCTTCCTTTAATTTTTACAGATTAAGAAAATTGAGACCAGTCTTTTACTTTGAGATTTCTACTCTTTTCCTGTTTGTGGACCATTAGACCACCAATATATAAAATAAAGGAACATTTTGGACACCGTAGCAAATGTATTTCTCTAGGTGATTGTAAACATAAAATGGGCAAAAATATTTACAAAAACTCACAAGATGTGTGTGTGTGTATGATATCTGGAGGCCACCAAACTCCAGAATGACTGTTCCCATCTCTGATGCTTTGTACAACAGTGCCAAAATTTCATAAGATTTTGAGTCCAAAGTCATACATCATTTAGTGATTTCATGTGACTTGGGCAATTAAAAAGACAAACATACTTTAATTGTTATTCTGGTACTAGGGAGCATTTAGAATCCCTATTATTAATAGATCCATGTCTTCTTAAACTATAGATTTGAAACCATTAGTCTTAAAAACAATTTCAGTATTTACTATCTAATCCCAGAGGCCCTAGTGTCTATGCTGGTCCTAAGTATAAAGCCAGGAGCAAGTTTCAAGGGTTTCCATGCTGGAAAGTAGTTATTTCTGGCTCTTATGGAGAATAAGTATTATCTAAGGATGTAGTCTGATATAGTAATTTCAGATAATTGCACTAGAAGATAGGAAAGATGAAGAAAAGGCAGCAAGGGCATCTCATAATTATCTCTTCCTCTGAAGCAGGGAACACTTCTGGGTGGCACGTGGACAACTAAAATGGCACTTTAGAATCTTCTGAACACTATTACAATTATATACTGTCATCTATTTAACAGGTATAAAATGCTCAGTGCCTGTGATAATATTTTGAAATGTTCCCTTTGAAGAAGAGCAGAAGGGGGAGGCAAGGATGAAACAGGGAGAATGACAGGGAAAGCATAAAAAAGCCAAGTAGGAAAGGCTAACTCCAGAACAGTTCTTAAAATGTGTTGGGTAAAACAGATGGTTGCCTTTTCCTTAGCTAACTGAACTGAGTTGTAGAAAGGACAGACCAGAAGAAAATAGGTCTTCTGCTGGTTAAGTGGATGGGAACTGTGGGGTGTGATGACCCGTAGTCTCTCAAAATAACCCCAAACCTAAAACATATATTAAAGTCCGGTAAAGCCTTCAATTTAACTTCACTGTTTTATTAGGCACAGTTTAAAGTCACAAAAGTAAATAATGAGGCAAACAGAAAACCAAAACAAACCGCATTGATGAGAGTTCTGAAGCAAGCCGAAATACCTAATTATAAACTCCAGGAAAATAACCGAGAAAAGTCCACGGGAAGAACGCCAGCAAAGATAAGCCTCTTTCAAGGTGAACACTAATTGACTTCAGCAATTCTAACTGCGCAGTCGCAAACTTATATACATAGCTCCCACCTGCAAGCCACGAGGATCATGGTAATCTCCTCTTGAGTAGACCTTGCTTTTCCCTGCGTGACCTAGGATGGATAGGGGATGGGCCTGGATCCTCTTCTGACTGCTCAGCCGACCTCTGACCTTCCCCAACCTCCTCCACCACCTCTGGAGCCACACTCCCACTCCCTGTTGGCTGTTCCTCCTCTTCCTCAGAGTCAGACTGAGGGGGCAGACCAGGGGCATGACATGGGGTGTGAAATCTGTTCATAATTAATGTCATGTAAAAATCAGTTTTAACTGAGTCGAGAGATAACTGAAGAATATGAAATTGTGGATTACACATTGAACAAGTCTGAAGCAAGTTCAGAAAAAGTGTGCCCAAACACAGCCTCGTTTTTCCATGATGATAATACAAATGATCCACCTTTGGATGGTGTTATCATGAGCTTTGCCTTCATGGGCCAAGTGCTGTAGAAAAACGATTTAGTGCTTCTCTGGTTTGTCAGTGTCACGGTTAAATATATAAGGACACATGCCAGGAATGTTCACAAACTATGATAAAAAAAAAGTAAAGATGGCAGCCACGATCATGCAACGGGAAGTTCAGCTGCACCATTGGTCGCTGCCATTTTGACTTTTTATTAACAATCTTCTGCAGACATCCCTGACACAGACACACCTACGTGGTGTTAAGGGAATTTGTTTACTCGTGTATGATGCAAATCATGGCAGAGTCTTCATTTCAGATCTGAACTATAATCTATAATTATAAACTATAAACTATAACAAATTAGAACTAAGGAGAAATCTCCTGACAGTTAGAACAATTAATCAGTGGTATGGCTTGCCTCCAGAAGTTGTGGGTGCTCCAACACTGGAAGTTTTAAAGAAAAGATTGGATAACCTTTTGTCTGAAATGGTATAGGGTTTCCTGCCTGAGGGGGGTTGGACTAGAAGACCTCCAAGGTCCCTCCCAACTCTGTAGTGTTCTGTCCTGTCCTGTCCTACCTAAGCAATGCATTGCTAATGTGCCCTTTCCTGGAGACTTCACAAATAAGCCAGTGAGCTTCTTTGTATGTAGATTGTAACTCCATTAATATATCTATGCAGGAGAGTGCTTCAGCCCTTGTTTTCTGCCCTTGACTTTGCCAGTCTCAGTGGTTTTGTTATGCTACCTATCAAAACCAGCCTATCCAGTTCCTCTGTGCCAGCAATTGTCCCACTGTCCTCTGTAAGAGCTGTCAAGGTGACATGTGCGAGGATTGATGGATTTCACTGAGCCCAGGAAACCACAGAGTGATTCTGTCATCTCTTTGAAGATGGAAAGCTTTTATACAGAAGTTAGGCAGATAAAAAACAAATCTAGAGCTAAGATTCAGCATAGAAACATCTTTTTCAAATATATTTTAAACTATAAAAAGTGGCTTATTTTTTATCCAGATAATCCAGTTCCCAAAGTAGACTAATGGTTACTCTTTGAATTTCAGTATCTTCAAAAATGAACTTATATCATTTTTTTAAAGACAGATTCTGCTTTCAGTAAACAGTCTTCTAGTTTCTGCTCTAAACAGAATGTACTGTTCGGTTGACTGAATACTTGTATTATTTCACTGAGATTTGCTAGGTTTGGGGGGGCATTATAATCTTTTTTTTTTCCAGAAGAGGTTGGTATTTTCTGTGCAATATGTGACAATATACTGTATTTTTCTTCCAATTGTGATGTTAAATGTAAGCTATATAATCTTGTGATCTGTAGCTTTTGCGAATATAAAAAACACCCTATTCATATTTTGGGTGGCAGGGCCTCTTAGTTCTATATTTACTGTCAACATAATTTTGGCTGGATCAGTAGCTTTGTGTTTCTTTTGTGCATTGTTTCAATTAAAAGTTAAGGATGGCGAGGTATCCAGTATTACAGCTTTTTAGGTATAGCATTTGTCAGAGAATAAAGACTGCTTTGTAGCCAGGATGTACCTTGATAAGGCCATAATGTTTTGTTATCTAAAAGTTAAAATAAAAGACGATAAGGTATAGTGAAGGAAAGACAGTACAGGTGAAATGAGCAATATTATTGAGAAAGCTTTTTATCTGTCTTCCCACTGTCTCCTTTATAAAACTGGTTGTGTGTTTTTCATTTTCTTCCTAAGTATGTTTGTGTGTACACATTAATAGACATAATAGAATGAACTTGGACATATTGAATGCCAGATATTATAAAATAATTAAATGTCTGCTAGCAATTCAGAATGGATGTATGTGGAAGAAAACCTCTATATTACAAGTACCTATTGGATTTTATTTTATTTTATTGTCCCACAAATTAAGACATTTGCTTCTTCTGGTATGAAGATATTTAGTGTTGCTGGAGCAGTGTCTCCAAATTAATATAC
Organism: Notechis scutatus; assembly: GCF_049901735.1. NCBI lineage: Eukaryota > Metazoa > Chordata > Lepidosauria > Squamata > Elapidae > Notechis > Notechis scutatus. The sequence continues at coordinate 41,956,756 of NC_142010.1, forward strand.
AAGGAATTCTAGCATATGCCATTCTTCCCAATATAGGCAGTCCTTGACTTACAACAGTTTGTTTAGTGAGTGTTCAAAGTTACAATGGCACTGAAAAAAGTGACATGACCATTTTTCATAGTCAAGACCTTTGCAGCATCCCCATGATCATGTGATCAAAATTAAATTGTTTGGAAATTGGTTCCTATTTTTAATGCTTGCAGTGTCCCAGGGTCATGTGATCCCCTTTTGTGACCTTCTCACAAGCAAAATCAATGGGGAAGCCTGGTTCACTTAACAACCGGGTTACTAACTTATCAACTGCAGAGATTCACTTAACAACTGTGGCAAGAAAAGTTGTAAAATGGTTAAAAAAATGTCTCACTTAACAACAGAAATGTTGGGCTCAATTGTGGTCGTAACTTGAGGACTACCTGTATACCAAAAGAGCATTTTGAAGTACATGAACCTGACTAAACAAATCTGGAATGAGGAGGAAACAAAAGGCTGATCTCTGTCACAATGATTTGGAGAAAGGTTCTACCTGCATAAACAGACAGGACAGAATTAATAAAAATAAATAACAGTTTAAGTAGGAGAGCATAATATATTAGGTCAATATGTGAAGTCAACTATTGTGGCTTAGAGGCTCTGGTTTATGGTTTAGCATTTGATTTAAATCTGGTTGGTATATTATTTTTGATGCTCCTACTGAATCCATTCCTTTTACTTCATCATGGGTGTGCAACTTTTATTTACTCGAGGGCTGTACTCATCTTTTTTTTTTTTTTTTTGTAACGTGTTGGGAATCTCATTCAGAATGTGGGTGGGGTTGCTTTTACTTTCTGCTTCATGGAGAAATGTAAGAAATTTCAAAACCAAAGAAGAAATGCTTTTTCCAATTCATCAATAAGAGTTGCTATTACATTGAAAAGTAACACTGACTGACATAGCTCTCCTTAATAATAAGGAAGAATGCTGCACTTTTGTTTTGGAAAAAAAAAAGGAAGAATAACAAAAAGAAATTTTGTTAACTAGTACAGATTTTTTAATTAGTAGAAGGAGCTATTGGGGCAGGGATGTCAAACTCACGTCCTCATGGCGATGTCACGTGACATATCAGGATTTTTTCCCCCTTCGCTAAAACAGGTGTCGGCGTGGCCAGTGCGTGACGCATCTGGCTCTATATTAGTATCATAGCCATCTCTGCTTATAAAATTGTTGCAGCTGACTCATCTCCACGTGCATGTGACTCTATGGTAGGGGTGTCAGTCACAGCCCATGGGCCAGATGCGCCACATGCTGGTTTAGCGAAGGGGAAAAAATTTGGCCAGCCCGATTTAGGGAAGGGGGAAAAAGTCCCGTTACATCACTTGACACCGCTGTGATGATGTGAGTTTGACACCCCTGCTCTATGGGATGGAGTAATTGATAAAGAAGAATATTTGTAGCTTGTAGTTGACATGAGGGGTCATTTATGGTTTCTGAGCTTGGTTGTTTTCTTGCAGGCATTTCATTTCCCAAATTAGGTAACATCATTAGTGTTATCACCAAGGTCCCCTCAATGGAATAACTATATGGAATAAGCCTCTGATCAGATAGAGTTTGGGTAAAGTTTGGGAGGCTTGCAAGGGAAGACAGCCTGGAAATTATTGGAAAGTAGTTGAGTACAGAGATGATGGGAACAGCCATTAGATTGGGAAGATCAGTGAAGAGGTTATAGAGAAGTAGGAGGAGGACAAATGAAGAAGCAGAGGATAAGGACAGCAGACAAAGAAGGAAAGCTGAAGAGACCATTGCTGTGAGTGGATAGAGTGGACTGAAGGAGGCACAGGGAATATAGTATTTGGAGGAAACGTTTACAAAAGCAGTGAATTTGAGGACATGGAGATTGAAGGACTATTGTGGGCCATCTCAGATAACCCAATGGTTTGAATCTAATTCATGGTACTGAAAGAATAGTGAAGTTAAAGAGAACATGAAAAGGATAATACAATGTAAAGTATGCATAAGTATGCACATTACTTAAAACAAGGGTAATAAATTTGGTGTGGTGCTTGGATTGATCTTATATTTTTACCCCCATTTCATAAGTATGTTCCTTTATGTTCTGTTCATAAATATTTAATGTGAAGCTGGTGTGTTAGTAATTTGGGAGACCATCAAATGGTAAAAAGAGAATACTCCATTACTAACTGCTTTAAATTGTTTTATATTTAAAACCAGTGGATTTTACTTATTTCTAATAGCATTATGGGCATGGCATCCAAGCAATTAAGACATTGGACTTGTCAATCGGAAGGTTGATAGTTCAAGACCTAAGTACTGCATGCTGGGGTGAACTCCCGTTACTTGCCCCAGCTCCTGCCAACCTAGAAGTTCGAAAACATGCAAGTGCGAGTAAATAAATAGGTATCACTTCTGTGGGAAGGTAACAGTGTTCTGTGCTCCTTGGTGCATAATCATGCTGGCCAACTGACCACGGAAGCATTTTCAGACAATGCTGGCTCTTCAGATGTGAATCAGAGATGTGCACCACTCCCTAGAGTCAGTCCTGACTGGCAGTGGAAACTTTTACCTTTTAAAATGGCATTCTATGTCTCTAGCTATAATGTCTAATGGAAATTTCATGCTTGTCTATGGGAAAGATTTAAAGTTGGTAAAAGCTAAAGTTGGTAAAAAAAAAAAAAAAGGAAGAAGACAACTTACTGTATGTCAAAAGGAGTCCAGCACGTGAAGATTTTGATATAAGTTTCCTGTCTACAATAGCTTAGATCAGGCTGGTTAGCTTCAGAGATAGAATTTCATTGGATTGTTGAGTCTATACCTCTGCAAAATAAATAAATAAACTGGTTAAGTAAAGACAGAACATTCATGAATATAATAATATAAATCCCCTTTGAGCATTTTACAATTCCTACTTGCAGTTCAGATGGAAATACACCTCCGTAGTACTTCAGCAGGAAAAACAAACCGAGACGTTTATTGCTTTCTCCCATAATTTGTACCTTTCTAATATTTTGCCATAGTCTGTTTTCTTTTGCACCCAATTTCTCTTACAGAGATTGTGTAGGCAAACAGTAAATCAACCTGTCTACCTTGAAGCCTGTTTCTCCCAATCAACATTTGGCAGTGATTAAATTTAAAGGAAAGATGTATGTTTTATATAAATTTTTTTGCTGAAGCTGAAAGATGAACCAATTTTTGCAAACGGATGTAGCAATAAGTCAAATTCTGGCCTTCTGAGATTTTTCTCTTTTCAGAACCTGGGAGGGACAGTTTTAAATGTTCTCTGTAGGAGGCCTAATATCAGATGGTGGCATTTTAATGTTCTGTTAATGTTGGGAGCCAATTTTTTTCTGTGGTACAAAACAGAAATTGGCAAGATAGCTTAGGCAACAATATATTATAGTCACTACTAATGCAGAATGGTGGCAAATTGCTTCTAAAGCAGAAGAACCTTGACAATTTGCCAAAATACTTAAATCAAGAAAATAAGTACAGTAGTCTTAAAGCCAATACAATGATTTCTATTTCCTGTATTCCTTCTGTTCTTTTCCCCATTGCTCACATATTTCTTTTATTTTATTGTTTGCTTATTATAATCCTTTTCTCCAGGCGATCAAGGCAATGTACATATCACTCCCTTCTTTATTTTATTTTTTGCCAAACCACAACTTTGTGGGCTGGGCTGGGCTGAATGAATGACTATAGCTGAAGGTGGATTTGAATTGCATCTCATCAGTGTCAATCCAACCACTGCATCACTTTTACATGTGTATTTATTTAATTTATTCATGTAGCAATCCTGTCACCACTTAGAGTGCTCCCATTTATCTCAACAGAATATATGAGAGTATAGGATTGCACTGGCATTTTCCCCTGTTGTGGTGTATTTGCCTAATATTGTGTCAAAAGTACAGACAAAAAGGAAGCAGCGTTTATATTGCTGTAGTGCACTAATGGAAGAGACAGTTCTAATAATATACCTCTAATGGCTGTGGAATGTCATATCTTGTGGTTTCACTTTGTTCTTTTATGGAATAAGATGTTGTTTCATTGACATTCCAAGACTTGGAGATGAGAAAAACCACGTCATTCCACTTGGGAAAAAGGGAATGTACTTGTACTTTTGTTTTCATCTGAATGTGCTTGGAATATGCATGTGAAACTTCCTAGTGTACTACAGGAATTGTTAATGTATAGCTTTCGAGATATGACTAATAATTTATAGCAATTTAAAGAAAATCAGGAAAACTATAATCTGCCTGGTATGACTTGTTATAGATCTTGGTGTACATTCTTTTTGCAGTTTGGTTTACAATTTAGAAAGCACCTTGGAAAAGGCTGAATGTAAGCTCAATCCAAAAATATGTTTTCAATGTTAAATATAAAAAAAAATGAAGGTATCCATTTGTAAAGGTTTCAGTATAAATCAAAGCAGAGTGAACATCTGAAGTTATTCCAAAAAGGTATAGCAAACATACATAAATAAATTGTGTTTTCTTTTTTTTATAGCTTCTAATGGCCAAGAATCTGAGCTAATAAAATAATAATCTGAGCTTCTAAACAGCTTTCGCAGCAGCGTAATGTCATTGTACACTCTTAAGTATTTGATTTATCAGCCATTCAATCACAAGGGCTCTATTGGCCTCATGATCTTGCTGTGAGGTTATGAGGCATTCACCAGTCTATTATGGTGCCCTCCATATATTTTGAACTAGAATTTCTGTATAAATTATCACAGGTAATAAGCAGTATGGTCTAAAAATTCTAGAAAGAAGAAGATTAGTGTTAGATCTGGAGGAGTGGGCGCAATAATGGAGACAAGGCATCGGTAGTAACTCAACTCTTTAATAGTGACTTCAGAACCGAGCAAAACACTTGGGCAGCAGCAGCTCTTTTATAGAGCTGGCTGCTGCCGCAATAACCAATGGGAACGAGTTTAACCGCACTTAGTCTTCAAATAAGGGATGCCGCTGTCAGCCAATCAGGTTAGCCGAAGGCAGCCAATCATTGATCGCTTACTTGCGGCCAATCCGAAGTGCAGGATTACGAGCCTGCAGTTGGAGCCGCTCGAAGAGTTTTTAATAATGAGTTTATTTAGTTAGTTTGTAACACCCCTCCCCACTAGGTTCCGTCTGAGGGGTGGGGTGACGTATTCTCGCAAATAGGCAGGCCGTTTCACCTGCCTGTTCGATTTCCGCTGTTCTACCGGTTTCTGTTCAGGTTCCGGTGGATCGTTTGTAGAACCGGGTGGTGACGACGGTTCCACTGTCGCTGGGTGAATCAAGGCTGTTTTCTTGGTTGTTTTCTGGGTTCTCTGGGCTTGCTTCCCTGACTGGGCTGCTATGTGGCGAGGCCATCCCCCGGCTCGGGCTTCCGTCGGGTGGTGAGTATCCCCTGGCTGGTTGTACAGTCTGCTGGGCTTCACTGATTGGGTCCTCTGTTATTTCTATTTCGGCCCCCTCGTCTTCCCTTCCCCCCAGCTGGAAAATCAGGGGGTGAGAGAGTTAGGCGCCAAACGGGAACGAAGTTGGTCTATATGGCGCTTCCACAGTTTGCCGTCATTAGTCTGCAAACGGTACGATCTGGGGCCTGTTAGCTGCGTGATGGTAGCGGGGACCCACAATGGGTCAGCCGAGAAGTTTTTCGCAAAAACTAAATCGCCTACCTTGAACGCACGACACTTGCTGCTGGAACCGCAAGGTTTTTCTGGCGTGTAGGTTGGGTGTAGGCGATCGAGGTGTGAGTGAAGTTTCCGGCCCATCAAGAGTTCGGCCGGGGTTCTGTTCGTGGTGCTGTGCGGCGTGATGTGTTGAAGAAGAAGCATCCTGTTTATCTTGTCGTCAATATCGCCATGTTCCATTTTGTGCAATGTTTTTTTTAATGAATTGTACCATACGCTCGGCCCTGCCATTGGCCGCAGGGTGAGCTGGCGAAGTTAAGGCATGGCGGATGCCCCGGTCCGCTAGGTATTGCTCGAATGCAAGGGCAGTGAACTGGGGGCCATTATCCGAGACTAAAACATCCGGCAGTCCGTGCGTAGCGAATAGTCTATTTAACTTTTTAACAACGGCTTCTGTTGTGGTGCTTTTCATTTTGTGGACTTCGAGCCAGTTTGAATAGGCATCCACCGTTATTAGAAAGGTGTGTCCCTTGGTGGGTCCCGCAAAATCAATGTGGATGCGGGACCAGGGGCCACGAGGTGGATCCCATTCAGCTGGAGGTGTCTTCGGTGGGGCAGCGCGGATTTCCTGGCACTTGTTGCATGTGGCCACCCAGGCTTCTATTTGATTATCGATACCTGGCCACCACGTGTAACTTCTCACTAACGCCTTCATTCGCACGATGCCTGGATGACCGTCGTGCAATAGTTTTAGGACGCTGTGTTGTAATTTTTCAGGAATGATTACTGTCTCCCCACAAAACGCATCCCTTCTGTGAGAACAGCTCCGTCTGTCAGTTTTTAAATGGTGTGAAGATGTTGTCGGGTTCGTTGTCCGGCCAACCTCGTTCCACCCAGCTGAGGACCCGAGCCAATGTGGGGTCCTTCTTTGTTTCCGCTGCGATGTCTCATGCAGCCAGGGGTGGCGAAGGGAGAGTTTCGATCTGGAGCACAGTAAGGGTTGGAGCTGGATCGTCTATGGCTTCCGGCAGCGGAGAACGGCTCAAAGCGTCAGCGTGGGGAATGGCTTTCCCCGGGCGGTGTAGCAGTTGATAACCATATGCGGCTAGAAACTCTGACCAACGGGTCATCCTTGGTGATAAGATGTGGGGAGTAGGCTTGTCCCCCGCTAATATGCCAAGCAATGGCTTGTGGTCGGTTATTATAGTAAACGGCCGTCCATAGACATATTAATGAAAATGTTTAATAGCGGCTACAATAGCAAGAGCCTCTTTATCGAGTTGGCTATAGTTCCTTTCAGTCTTTGATAATGTTCGGGAAAAGAAAGCAATAGGTGCCTCATTGCCGTTTGGTAGAACATGGCTTAAAATGGCTCCCACCCCGAACGGCGAGGCGTCATACGTGACAGTTAAAGGCAAAGTCTCGTTATATTGCATTAATACAGCGTCGGAGGTCAAGAGATCTTTTACTTGCTGGAACGCTCGTTCTTCCCGTTATCCCCAGACCCAGGAAGCTTTCTTGTCTAGCAGACGATGTAGGGGCTCAGCTACAGTCGCCTTCTGGGGCAAGAAGATATTATAAAAGTTAATGAGTCCCAGGAAGGCTTGGAGGTCCGTTTTATTCCTAGGTCTGGGGGCGTTTTTTATGGCTGTTACTTTTTTTTTGGTAGGATGAATTCCCTTTTTATCAAGGAGGTACCCCAGGAATTCAACCCTCTTAGTACGAAGTTGACACTTGTCTTTCTTTACCTTTAACCCGGCGTTTTTGAATTTTTGGAGAACCGCTCTGAGTCGGGTCTCCAACATGTCTCTAGTGGGGGCAGCTATCAAGACGTCATCGAAATAAGGCACGACCCCTTTTATGCCTTGCAGCAATTGCTCCATCAGGCTTTGAAAGATGCCTGGTGCTACACTCACGCCGAACTGGAGCCTATTGCATTTAAACGCACCTCTGCGCATGACGATAGTCTGGGCCTCAGCAGTCTCTGCATCTACTGGTAGTTGCTGGTATGCCTGGGCTAGGTCCAATTTTGCAAAGATCTTTCCGCCGCCCAGGGAGTGAAGAAGATGTTGAACCACCGGTACAGAATAAGCGCTTTGTTGAAGCGCGTGGTTTAGGGTGGCTCGGTAATCCCCACAAATTCTTATCGATCCATCCGGTTTTATGGGTGTTACAATCGGGGTTTCCCAACGGGCGTGATCGATCGGTTCTAACACCCCTTGGGCTATCAATTTGTCCAATTGTTCATCAATCTTTGGCTTGAGTGCGAAAGGCACTCGACGAGGCTTAAGGCGTATGGGCGCAACATCGGGGCTGAGGTTAAACGATATGGGGGACCCCTTGTACTTGCCTAGCTTCTCTGTGAATATGTCCTGGAACTCCTGGACGAGGGCGGCTTCCCAGTCACTGCTCCCGGTCTGGTGAATGCCGGCTAGTTCAATCCCCAATGGAGCGAACCACTGTAAGCCCAACAAACTGGGCCGGTCTCGATCGACGATGGTAAGAGGCAGAGTTGCGGTATGGTCTTTAAAGGAGACCTGGACGTGGCGGGACCCGGCAACGGGAATTCGGTTTCCCTGGTAGTCCCTTAATATGACTTTCTGGGTGCTGAGGTCTTGACAACGGATGTCAGGGATCAACTGTTTGAAAGTCCTCCACAAGACCATTGATAGGGATGAACCCGAGTCTGCTTCCATTACGCATGGACGATTCTCAATGGCGACCCTCACTCGGATCTTCCTTGCATCCAAGGATGAGGCGTGACCGATGGTGATGGTTTGATGCGTCTCTCCTCGTCTAGCTGACGCAGCAGGTGCTCGATTTCTGTAGTGATAGTGGTTCCATTGGTGATTCAGGCGATCCCGGTTCACGGGCGGGCTGTCTGTAGCTTGGCAGGAGTTGTTCTCTCTACGGATTGGACTTGATCCCCGCTTGCTCCTGCAGACCTTGGCGATATGGCCCCTCTTTCCACAGGAAGGGCAGAGTGCGTCGAGGAATTTGCAATCAGCTCACGGGTGATTTGCCCCACAACCGGCGCATTGACGTGAAGGTTTTTGGCTTCGCTGGTCGCGCTGGTCGCGCTCTGACCGGAGTCGGTTGACCTCTTCTTCCTCACTATCTGATGGGGATTCGAGGTCTTCATGGTGCGCCATTGTTGAGTGCTTTTCTGGGAAAGGCGAAGTATCATTGGCGAGTTGACGGAGCGGTGCGTTGGTGCGGCGCATTCGAGCGGCCGACTTCCTGGTTGCCTCTGCTGCAGTAGTGTCAGCGATGACATCTGCAAGATCGATGTCCCCTTTGGCCATGATCTTGCTCTGCGCCGTATGGTCATCTAATCCCAGAACTATGCGGTCTCGCATAGCTTCTTCGAGGTTTGAGAAACCACAGAGTCCACCCAGGTTCCGGAGGTCAGCGATGAAGTCTCCAACGCTCTCGCCTTTTCGTTGGTCCCTCTGGTGAAATTTGTGTCTTCTGATGAGGATTGGTACCGCGGGTGCATAATGGGCCCGAAGAATGGGAGCGAGGTTATCCCAATCCATTGACTTAACCTCTGCAGGCTTTGCAAGTGCCTTAGCCATTTTAAAAACGGCAGGCCCGCAATGGGTCAGGAAGACCGCTCGTTTCTTGCCAGGCGAAGCGTCCTTCAGGTTGTTGGTCTCCAGAAACATCTGGAACCTGTCCATATACGAGTCCCAGTCTTCGTTAGCAGGGTCAAATGGAGCGGGTGGTATGGCGCCGCTGGCCATCTTGCCGTTGTTGACGCTCTTTCAGCCACGTGCTCTGTTCGGTGCACAGCGAGTGCTCAGTTGGCTCTATTGTCTCCGAATCCCATCCTCGTCGCCAGTGTTAGATCTGGAGGAGTGGGTGCAATAACGGAGACAAGGCATCGGTAGTAACTCAACTCTTTAATAGTGACTTCAGAACCGAGCAAAACACTTGGGCAGCAGCAGCTCTTTTATAGAGCTGGCTGCTGCCGCAATAACCAATGGGAACGAGTTTAACCGCACTTAGTCTTCCAATGAGGGATGTCGCTGTCAGCCAATCAGGTTAGCCGAAGGCAGCCAATCATTGATCGCTTACTTGCGGCCAATCCGAAGTGCAGGATTACGAGCCTGCAGTTGGAGCTAAGCTCGAAGAGTTTTTAATAATGAGTTTATTTAGTTAGTTCGTAACAATTAGGACAACTGACTTACTCATAGCACTCAAATTCTTCTTTTCTGGGAAGAATCCTATAAATCAGTGTACTGATATACTTAGCTTCCAAGAAGAGGCCTACATTCAAAAGACATTCATGCATTTGTTGTTTTTGTACATATACAGTCCCATTTATATAGTCATTTCCATCACTCTACTAATACAGAGATTGTCCATCATAAAATTCCTTTTTCTCTGAGTTTTAATTTGTTCATTTCTACCTTCTTAGCTGACAACCTAGATAGTCATTCTGGGATAAGATTACAACTAACTCAGATTAGCTGGGTATCACCTGAGTATTGATATAATTCATTCAGTGACCATAAAGCAAGACTCCTTTAACAAAAGTTTCATGGCATGTTCAACATATTTGGATGGGATTCTTTTTGTGTAAAAAAAAACCTTAAACCTTAAAAAAATGAAGGTATCAATTTGTAAAGGTTTCAGTATATATCAAAGCAAAGTGAACATCTGAAGTTTTCCCAAAAAGGTATAGGCAAACATATCATAAAGAAATTGCGTTTTCTTTTTTATAGTTTCTAATGGCCAAGAATGGCTTTAAGGTTTAAGGTTTTTTCAGGTTTACCATGTAGTGCCAAGAACAGAAAAGAACAGAAAAATGGATGGATGGATGGATGGATGGACACTTCAAAAATAAGAATGGCAGTGTTATCTCTTGAGAACATGGAAAATTCATGAATAGACATCTAATATCTACTAAAGCCAACTTTATATTTCTGTTCAGACAAATTCCTTTCTAATTGTTTTCTTTCTGCTCACTTTTATTCCACAAGTGACTGGGGTTGGGGGATTTTATGGTTAATATTCCAATAGAGGAAAATATAGGAAGCTTAGATTGAACTATGGAGCCCTATTCATTCTCTCATTTTTCTCTCCTTCCATCCATTATAATTCTTTGATTTGTAATACACTTTTGATTTGAATGTATCCAAGTAGAAAGTAGTTCAGCAAGTATGAAGTTTAGAGTCTGAGATACTCATAGCTCTAGCTAAACTTACTACTAGCTGTTTAACATTATGAATATGGCACACAATTATGGAGGAAAATAGTAAAATAGGAGCATTTTTAAATAAAACCTAAAGGGCAATGGCAAAGATCATAGGCAGCATTCTTCCCTTCCCCCAAGATCCATGAAATTTAACTATTGGAATCCAGCTACCAATTTTGTAATCCCCAAACTGCTGGGATGAGTTGACATTTGATACAACCTGTGCATACCTGAATTAGAAAGTAGGGGAATTTCCTCAAAAGTTTCTCCTAAAATAAAATAAATGCTGTTTTGAAACACACATTTATGTCAAGAGCACTTTTTAGTTAAGTGTAATCATGGAAATGACAAGTATTCAGTGGAGGAGTGTTAAAGCACCTAATGTTCTGTATATCACCTCAGGATGCACTATGCATTTTAAACTTAGCTGCTAATCAGGCGGATATTTATATCTCATACCAGGAAATATTACATTTTCATTATCGCACTGAACAGGACACTGAATTGATGGTTTAACTACAATCTGTAATATTTCTTCTGCATTTAAAAATATTTGCAATTTTATGAAGTCCGGGTTAAATGTCTGTTAAGTTCCCTTTGGGGGAGACTTTCCTTTCCTCGTGGTTTCTAAGCATTTGTTCTTTCCATCTGCATCCTGCCTCTAATAATACTGGTATAAGGACATGTTCTTTTATCCAGCTGTCTGATCTTTAAAACATATACACATGAAACTCAACCGCAGTGAGGCCTGCTTCTTTGTGGCATTTTGCTTTTACTTGCCTTATTTGGTAAAGCTGTGTTCCTTGCTGCTTCTGGAAGAAGCCGTTCTGCCAGTTTAGTGAATTATTTTCCCACTTTCGTTTCTCTTTCGAAAGTCATTGCAATCAATTTTAATCATCAGGAGATCTTCCGTTTTAATGAACTTGGAGTATCATCCCTTGAAAATAAGCTTGACAGAAGGTTATTCTGCTTTTAATTATGTTATTTGATTCTTTTTGATTTGAAAGAACTGAAGTCTGTTCCCACTGAAATAACTTTTCCAGAAAATAACAAATGCTAGTTCTTTAGAGCAATGTTTCTTGAGCCATTTATTCTCAGGATCCCTTTTCAAATTATATAGGACCTTAAAGGACCTTTTACTTGAATGGATTACCCTTATCCATATTTACCATATGAAAAATTAAAATGGATTCATTCATGGAGTATTTATATATTGTGTGAAAATTGCAATATTAAACCCATTAAGTATTGACATAAATAAAATATTTTGCATGAAAAAACTAACCTGCATTTTTTAACAAATAATGAGAAGGATGACATTTGTTTTTCAGTTTTGGAAATAACTTTAATGTCAGGTAAATAATTTTGATTTCTTCGACACCGGGAAGAGTATTAGGAGATCCCCTGGAGTCCTTGGACCACACTAAAAAATACTGTCTTAGAGAATCACTTTCAGTGTTCAAGAGAGCATGGAATACATTGATGCATTATTTTGTGTTGTTTTCACTTTGGCTGGGAAAGGGGAGGGGCACAAATTAAAACATGACAATGTACAGAAAATGTACAACTATTTGTTTAATGGCTTTTCAAAGTTACAAGCACACTGGCAAAAAGTGATTTATGATCTGTCCTCCTATTTACAACCGCTGCAGCATCTCCACAATCACATGATTAAAATTTGGGTATTTTAACAACTGGCATGTATTTATTATGATTGCAGCATCCTCGGGTCATGATATCACCATATGAGATTTTTCCCAGCTGAAAAAACTAAGGGAAGGGAAAAATCACTGAGAAAATGCTAAAATAGTAATCAGATATGGAATAGAATACAAAGATGAATATGAAATTGAGTTTGTGTCTGTATGGAGAAGTGATAACCCGGGATCATGCTATTCTCAAAAAATATATATATATATATATTTTATTTGTATTGTTTTGTAAAAACCCAAATAATTTTTTTTACCAAAAAAAAATATTCTCCAAAGTACCAGAAGGCAAGACAAGAAACAATGGATGGAAATAATCCAGGAAAGAAGCAAGCTGGAATTATGGAAAATCTTCCTAACAGTAAGGACAATTAACCAGTAGAACAGCTTGCCTTCAGAAGTTGCAGGTGCTTCATCACTGGAGGTCTTTAAGAAGAGACTGGACAGGCATTTGTCTGAAATGGTATAGGCCGGGTCTCTTGATTGAGCAGGGGGTTGGACTAGAAAACCTCCAAGGTTCCTTCCAGCTCTAGTCTGATTGATCCCACTGCATGATTCAATTACAATTCTAGTGATTCGCTTAATAACTGGCAAAAAAAAACCACTTATAAAATTGTGTGCAACTTAGCAACTCTCTTGCTTAACAACAGAAATTCTACTCCTGATTTAAATAAAAATAAAAATACTACCTCTTGATTAAGTATGCACTAAATATATTTAAAGCATTTGATTTATTACATTGGACCTCTAAAAAAGGGACTTTAGAGAAAGGTTAATTTGATCAAAAATTTGAGACACTTGTATCTGCAATCTAGCAAAATTGTGGAAAAAATAATTTGAATTCAAATCCTATTGCACTTCATGGAATGAGACAAGAATGTTGATTATCTACGCAGCTATTTTTATAGCAGTGAGAATATTTGCTTCTATAGGAATATAAAATAAAAATATTAAAGGAGGTATTAGGGTGAGGAATACTTATGAAAGACGTGGGCCATTTATATTTCACTAATGGTTCAGATTTACCATACCTGAAATATATGAGATATTAAAAGATAAATAGTAGACTTTGAAGGAATTTCCAATCTCTTAATTTTCAGAAATCACAATATTACTTAATGTTTCACTACAAGTTCAGAGAAGATAAAAAATAAATATTAGATATTACTTTGTGTAATTCACGGATTAAGTATTTAATTTGGGGATTAAAATTACAAAAATCCCAAATAAACTGTTGCAAGCCCAATTTTAACATTTTGCTAAGTGATGAGAAGTGAATTTGAATTGGGGCACGAGATGTTAAGATTTTTCTCTTGAGTTTGTTTATTCATTCTGGGGGTCTAAATTTCATCATGGGGTCTTGTTCTGTGACATCTCAAAGCAGTTAAGACAATTTGGGGAAGCTTTTGTTGAACCTTACATATTGCAGAAAAGATAAGCAGGAGGCCATCACAATATGTAGATGCAAAGAATATCATTAAAAATTGTTATTTGTTTTAAAACAATGGCTTGGGTTCTGCACAAACTTGATATGGTTCCATGGAAGGGCCAAAAAACGACTCCAATTCAAACATTTTCAATCAGTGGAGTTGTCTCTTAATCAGAATTATATGTTATTGTTATTGATACTACTACTATTACTATTACTACTATTATTATTATTATTATTATTATTATTATTATTATTATTATTATTATTATTAATTGATGGGCTCCATTGGTTGAAAAAGTTTGAAAATCCCTGGTTTAGGTAGTTTATGTTCTATTTTTCCTCTGCTGCCTTTGCATTCACTCATGCATGTATGTGCTCATTCATGCATGCTTCTCCTTCTGTTTAGTCCATTATGTACACACAAACATGGTCACTTTGGAGAACTGCTTGTAGATATTGATTATGGCTGCATGTCATTTTAAAAGTTTGAGCTAAAACATATAAAAATGTTGCTTTAGTAAGAATATTCTGCCGCATGTTGTTGTTGTTTTTGCTTTTACTGCCTTTCTCAGTATCTGTGTCATCTCTTCAGTCAAGCAAAGGATTGCATAAAGAATTATGATATTTTTTTCCAGTTATTCCAAAGATTCATTAGTGTTTTTTTGGTGCCTTTAAGTCAGTGATGACTCTTGGTGATTGCTTGGACTAATCTCTACAATTTTGGGGGCAAGAGTTTAGGAGTGGTTTTTCATGGCCTTCTCCTAGAGCTGTGTGCCAGAGTGTTTGACTCAAAGTCACCCAGATGGCTTCATGCCTAAGTTGAGACTAGACCTCCCAGTCCCCTGGTTTCTACTGTGGTGCTTTAACCACTACACCAGCTGACTCTCTATTCCAAAGTGATTCACAGGGGTTCCAGAAAATTATTCTTGTGATTTGTGTATTTGTTGTAATTTGCCCCTCAGATATTTTTGTGTGACCCATAGCATGCCATTTTTCCAATTCTCATTAGATGGGACAGTAGTCCTCAAATCATAACCATAATTGGGGCCAGAATTTATGTTACTAAATAAAGTAGTTGTTAAGTGAGTTTTGCCTGACTTTATGAACTTTTTGTTGTTAAGTAAAGCATGGTAGTTGTTAAGTGAATCTCATGGTCACTAAGCAAATCCAGCTCTCCCCATTGGCTTCGCTGGCTGGAAGCTAGCTGGGAAGTTGCAAAGGATGCTCCCATTATCCTGAGATACTGCAACCATTGTTAATTGCCAAGTGTGCAAATTTTGATCACATGACCGTGGGGATGCTATAACAGGAGCAAAGAACAGTTATTTTTTTCAGTGTCTCTATAACTTCAGATGCACGCTAAGCAAATGGCTGTAAGTCAATGTCTACCTGTATATGATGATCGGGCTCCAGAAAATGGAGTAACAGCCATTAGGGAGAAACTATTTTTTTAAAAAAAACAAACCATAGTTGGGTTTTTTAATAATTTAAGTGAATAACTTTTCTCCAAGATATTTCTTTTCCTATGAAGATAACAGATAATCAGAGTTGGAAGGGATCTTGTAGGTCATCTAGTCCAACCCGCCACCCAAGCGGGAGACCCTATACCATTTCTGACAAATGGCAGTCCAATCTCTTCTTGAAGGTCTAAAGTGATGGCGCTCCCACAACTTCCGAGGGCAAGATGTTCCATTGGTTGATTGTCCTCACTGTCAGAAAGTTTCTCCTTATTTCCAGGTTGAATCTCTCCTTGTTCAGTTTCCATCCATTATTCTTTTTCTGGCCTACAAGTGCTTTAGAAAATAGATTGACCCCTTCCTCTCTGTGGCAGCCCCTCAAATATTGGAAGACTGCTGTCATGTCTTCCCTTGTCCTTAATTTAATGTCAGAGCATATGTGGAACAATTCTACTGCTAGATTCGCACTAGTGTACTTTCTCAAGCAGAGAATAAAAAGTTTTGATATAGTCAGGATACTGGAATAATTGTCAAGAGACTATTTTGAGTTGACATGCATTTTAAAAGAAGTGCAGCTTTTCAACCTGTAAAGAGGGAAAGCCACAGATGAAACAGATGTATATGTTTTATAGCAGACCCGATATACCTGTATTTTTGCTGCTTTTGCTGCTTATTATCTGACCAGAACGCAATATATGTTATAAGAGTCTATTCCCATTTCCACACATGTTCCCTATTGTATCACTTAAAAAAATAGGAATGGGTAAAATATTAATTTGGGAGAGAATATATTGTAGGTAATAGAATTGCTGTCTTTGCTTACTTTGTTGAATTGCTTTAATAGGTATCCTTTTAACCCAAGATTTATATCTTGATGCATTAAACTGAAAAACAAAAACAAAAAAACCCTAGCAATCTGTTCTTCGACTATTAAATTAAATGAATATTAAATGAAAATTTAAAAATATATTAAAAACATGCTTGGTAGTCTATTGCTCAAAATATTATTTCTTCCAGATCTTCCTCATTTCATGTTTATTTTTTAACAAAAGATAAACACACACTCTTGTGTCAATCTCAATTCCAGGTGGACTACAAACCCTACATAGAGTTTTGTTTATAACATTACACAACAGGTTACCTTTGTTTTCTTTGAATATTTTGTGCACTTCCCAGTCTAGCAAAGAATGTGGGCGATCTCAAGTGTCTGTCCTCCAAGGAATAAACATGGCTGCCTAGGAATTGCCACTTGCCAGGGAGGGGAGATGCAGCTCCCCTCAACCTGGCTGGCGGTCTCCCCCTCTTCACCCACCCCTCCAAGGTGGGTCAGGATGAAACCGGTCCCATAGGGACCCTTCTCACAAGGGAAACACGGACCAGAGCCACACATGATCGCAGTCTCTGAACCGTCGTCGACAGAAGTGCCACTGGAAGTCTGCAGAGAAATGTCACCCTAAAGCAATTAATCCAGGCTGCATGAGAAATGTCACCCACAAGTCTGCACCACCCACATGGCCCGTGGGAACACATTGCAAATTGATTGCAATTTGTGACTTTTTTCTTCTGGGTCACTTGCATTGTGAGCAACACGAGGTAATGAGGAGAGGGGGGAAGGGCAGAGGGGGGAATTTGCCCCATGCACCTGGCCTGGCCACCGGGCTGCTTCTTTCCGCTTCTTTCTTCTTCTGCTTTTAGCTGCAGGCATGGAAAGCAGCAAAAGTCTTTCTTTCTCTCCCCCAAACTCCTCCAGAAATGAGTCTTTGAGAGCTTGCAAGGCATCCTGCTTCAAGAGGCTGCGCCGGCAAAGACTCATTTCTGGCAGAGTTTAGGGGAGAGAAAGACTTCTGCTGCTTTCCTTGCATGAAGCCAAAAGTCAGTCAGTCTCTCTCTCTCTCTCTCTCTCTCTCTCTCTCTCTCTCTCTCTCTCTCTCTCTCTCTCCCTCTCCCTCCCTCCCTCCCTCCCTCCCTCCCTCCCTCCTTGAAAATGGAGCTGGAGACAGTATTCTGCGATCCCCAATAAAGAATGATTGATCGGTAGGAAAACGGGGTGGGGAATTTTCCTGAAAACTTTTTTTGGGGATTTCCCCAGAGTTGCTGTGGACAGAGACCCTGGGAAAATCCCCAAAAAAGTCTGCAGGAAAATACCCCACCCCATTTTCCTACCGATCAATCGTTCTTTATTTGGGATCGCAGGATACCCCCCCTCTCTCTCCCCCTCTCCCTTAGAACAGAGCTGAAAAGCAGGTTAGTGAAGGAATGTGGCTGCTTTGGAAGGGGTGTGTGGTGTGTGAGGGACCTCTGTGTGTGGGGGGGAGGGGGGGAGAGAGAGTGGGAGATCTGCTCTAACCTTGGATGGCTGGCGGTGATGGCTCTCTCTGTCTCTGTCTCTGTCTCTGTCTCTCTCTCTCTCTCTCACACACACACACACACACACACACACATTCTCTCTCTCTCTTCCACCAATGTCAGCAAGCCACCGTCAGTCAAAATTCATATTAGTAGTCCGCGGGATTTAAAATTATGAGTTTGGTGGTCCCGGAGGTCCAAAAGGTTGGCGACCCCTGTTCTAGGGGATGAGAGAGAGTGACTGGCCTAAAATCATTCAGGTGACTTTATGTCTAAGGCAGGACTAGACCTGAAAGTTTCTAACCTGCTGCCTTACCCTCTACACCAGAGATGTCAAACTGGATTTCATTGAAGGCCATATCAGGGTTGGGTTTGACCTTGGGGGGCCGGGGTGGGTATGGCCAGCTCCACATCACTTGTTTTCACAGCACCTGTGGTGGCCTGAGTGCTCCGCCAGTGAAAATGGGCTTCTGAGCTCCATTTTCGGCTGCGATAGCTTCCTGCAACCCCCTGCCAGTGAAAACAGAACTTGGGAGGGCCACACATGCATCTGGCCCCCAGTTTGACACCTCGCTCTATACCAAACTGGCATTCCTGGAATTGAATATTTAGCTGATTCACAAATGTTACTGTATAGTCCAGAAAAAAGAATACAGGGAAGTAGTCTTGAGTCTGTTGGCCAACCTATTTATCTTTATTTAAAAGTAAAAATGTCTTCATCATGCTTGAGAACTTTTTATAGGTTCAGTTTTTCCAGTGCTATTATATATTGCCCCTGATTTATATGACATCCTATTATAAAATTTGATGCTAAGCATGCTCAAAAACCATTGAAAATATTGTTAAAAGCTAATTGTTATGGCATATCTATTTTAATAACATTTGTCCAACACCCAGTGCTGGAAATTACTAATTCCTCATTAGGATCATGAAGAAAAGACACTGAGAGTTGTTTGTTGTTTCCAGTGATTATGTACCTCAGGAAGAAGAATAACAAATGAGGGGTCCCACAATTCCTTCTGAGAGAGAGGGGGAGGGAGGGAGGGAGGGAGGGAGGGAGGGAGGGAGGAGAGAGGGAGGGAGGGAAGGAGAGAGAGAGGGAGGAAAGAGAGGGAGGGAGGGAGGGAGAGAGAGAGAGAGAATGAATGTGTATATTTATATTTGTGTTGTAGTCTTCTGCAAAGGAATAATTTAAGTAAAAAGAAGACTCAATTCTGGGACCAGCCCATCCTCTTCCTGTGAAAGATTTAAGGAAATGTAGAGTAAAATCAGATAATAGCAGAGTGAATGAAGCCAAATATATGTATCCCAGGATAATGTTCAGTGTCCAGTCTGGGTCGGTCACTGGGACCAGAAGTTTAGTCTTCCGAGCATTCAGGCTCGTGCTGAAGCCCATCCTTGGGGAACTTCTCTGTACCAGAATGTTTACAGAGTGGTGGAATGACCCATTTGTTCTCTTCCATAATCTTTTAAGAGATATTCAGTTCTGAAGTAATCTTTTTTTTTCTTTAATGTCATCTTTTTGAAATGTTACTCCTATGCAACACCTATATATAACCAGCAAAAAGAGAATACATAATAGAACTGTATATTCTATTGTGTTATCTACTGAATTACATAATAGCAATCTAAAGTTTTATTTCTGTCTAATTGCAAAGAGGCACTTGGAACAGCTGTTCTATTTTTTCACATTTCTGGCAGCTATAGAAGTTTTAATAGTTACTTGGAGCAGACAGTTTTGAAGGAGCTTGATTTAATTTTTGCATTATCAGTTGCTTAGCGACCGATGGGAGGAAGTAAGGTGCTCTGAATACTGGAATGAAGTCTCTCTTCTTCACTTCCTGTCCCTGCAATTGTATTTTGCCAAGCTCTTGGTGTAATTCTATGACATGTATTCAAAATTTTATGTCATCTTGACAGTATCAAATGGTGGCATAGCAAATCAAAGGGATATGCTAGAACTGTGGGTTTTTTTTAAAAAAAAGTTTGATAAAAATCCAAAGTTTGTTTATTAATTTATATAGCTGCCCATTGTACATTCATGCCTCTGAGTGACTTAACAAAATTAAAACAAACAATACTATCCTCCTCTAAAGTAACCATTCAAATATTAAAAACATTAAGACTGCACCGTACAGTCACAGGACAGCACAGTCAACTTTAGAGTCTTACCAGTATGGGAAGATTTAATAACTGGAAAGAATTTTAATTCGAATTTAGATTTATACTGTCTCTGACCTTCCTTTCCATATTTACATGACCCACAAATAACCAAAACTAGAAAACCATGTTGCAAAGATCACCAATCTACTTTGGGTGATTAATGAGCAGGCTAAACTAATTAACCTGAGCAAATAATAGCAGTCTAGGAAAATACTTTCACAATACAAAGTTTCCCTGGGTACACACAGAGGTGGCACCAAAGCCTCCCCACCATAGAAACACATCAAAGGGAAAAGTTCTGCACACTCAGCAAAGTAAGTTAAGAACGTTTCCATCACAATTGAACTTCTACCAAATTAAATATTACAGAGGTTACATTCACAAACTCATCCATACCCCATAAAAGAACTACCATTCCTAAGCACATGTGTGATCTCTGTCCATTTGTAGGTACCCTCTGGAGCAGATTCTTTGTCTTGAATAAAACCGCCTGCATCCTTTTTAGTCAGCTGTCCAGTGTCATTCTTATGCAATCCTGCTTGGATTGGGAGCTCAAATACTTCTGGGCTCTGCACCACTCTGATTCCCAGGCCTGATGGCAAAGCCAGGTCTTTAGAACTTTGTGGAGGCCAGAAAGGCTTTCCATTGAGAATCTGTGTTAAAGTTGTTAGGAAGATGTTGTGCAAATGCTAGTAGGGGCTTCCTAGATTTGAGATAAGCATTGTCATTGCTTCTTTTTGTAAGTTTGGTCATCCAGCATGGAAAGTCTTCATTCAGGTCTTCTTGCAATCTCTAGTAAATTTCTACAACCAAATAACTCTTTGTGTCTTTCATTTAACATTTAGTTCTGTTAACCAAACAGTCTCTGTGGGATTTCTATATTCCAATTTGTTAATTTCTTTAGTAATCAAGCCATAATCTTTGTACAAAACATACAATTTGAGTATTTGAATTCCTTTTTAACATCCAAAGGACTGTATTTGTAATAACTTTTCAAACTATTCTGAAAAGAATCTACATCACTTTTTTGTTTAAGCCATTAATGTCTGTTTCATATAGAAGTTAAGTTTTGATTTAGAGCTAGAAAAAAATGTTACTTTATTTCTCTGAGTCTATAAATTTTTTAGCAGAAACAAGAAACATTAAAAATACAAAACAATGCTATATTTTTTCCCCAATGTAAGGTGTTAAAAATGTTAAAATGGGTATCAAAGCTTTTAAAATTTAGTATGGGGGTCAGTACTTCACAAGCACTTCTATGCTATCTAATATTTATTATAATCAAGGATTAACAAATATTTCACTTCAAAATTTCCCAAAATAATTTAGAAATAATTTGCTTTATTATCTCAAAAAATTGACAAATCTTTCCTTCATTTAGGATGTTTTTGGGGATACAATAAAAGGTAGAAGTTATATAGTGTATTGTATTATTCCTATTTTCATTCCAAGAACTTTCGATTTCCTGTGACTTGTTTTAAATTGTGTCCTTGAACATAAAATGCACAGATCAATAGAGATAGCACATGTTAACAGTTGTTACAATAATCCATTTCTTGTGTCTCTTTATAGATTGCCTTTTTAAATTATGCCCCATGAATCGCTATTCTGCACAGAAGCAGTTCTGGAAAGCTGCTAAACCAGGAGCTAATAGCACAACTGATGCAGTTTTGCTCAACAAACTACACGTGAGTATCTATTCTGGAGTGACAGTCTTCAAGCTGGTCTCAATCTACAGGTGAAACTCGAAAAATTAGAATATCGTGCAAAAGTTCATTTACTTCAGTAATACAATTTAAAAGGTGAACCTAATATATGAGGTAGACTCATTATATGCAAAGCAAGATAGTTCAAACCGTGATATGTCATAATTGAGATGATTATGGCTTACAGCTCATGAAAACCCCAAATCCACAATCTAAGAAAATTAGAATATTGTGAAAAGGTTCAATATTCTAGGCTCAAAGTGTTCCACTCTAATCAGCTAATTAAGCTATAACACCTGCAAAGGGTTCCTGAGCCTTTAAATGGTCTCTCAGTCTGATTCAGTAGGAATCACAATCATGGGAAAGACTGCTGACCTGACAGTTGTGCAGAAAACCATCATTGACACCCTCCATAAGGAGGGAAAGCCTCAAAAGGTAATTGCAAAAGAAGTTGCATGTTCCCAAAGTGCTGTGGAAGGGAAAAATGTGGAAGAAAAAGGTGCACAAGCAGCAGGGATGACCGCAGCCTGGAGAGGATTGTCAGAAAAAGGCCATTCAAAAGCATTGGGGACTTTCACAAGGAGTGAACTGAGGCTGGAGTCAGTGCATCAAGAGCCACCACACACAGACAGATCCTGGACATGGGCTTCAAATGTCGTATTCCTCTTGTCAAGCCACTCCTGAACAACAAACAACGTCAGAAGCGTCTTACCTGCGCTAAAGAAACACAGAACTGGTCTGTTGCTCAGTGGTCCAAAGTCCTCTTTTCTGATGAGAGCAACTTTTGCATCTCATTTGGAAACCAAGGACCCAGAGTCTGGAGGAAGAATGGAGAGGCACACATTGCAAGTTGCTTGAAGTCCAGTGTGAAGTTTCCACAGTCTGTGTTGATTTGGGGAGCCATGTCATCTGCTGGTGTTGGTCCACTGTGCTTCATTAAGTTCAGGGTCAACGCAGCCGTCTACCAGGAGATTTTGGAGCAGCTTTATGGGGATGCTGACTTCATTTTCCAGCAGGACTTGGCACCTGCACACACTGCCAAAAGCATCAAAACCTGGTTCAATGACCGTGGGATTACTGTGCTTGATTGACCAGCAAACTTGCCTGACCTGAACCCCATAGAAAATCTATGGGGCATTGCCAAGAGAAAGATGAGAGACATGAGACCGAACAATGCAGAGAGCTGCAGGCATCTTGAAGCATCTTGGTCTTCCAGTGCCACAGGCTGATAGCTTCCATGCCAGGCTGCATTGAGGCAGTAATTGCTGCAGAAGGGGCCCAAACCAAGTACTGAGTACATATGCATGCTTATACTTTTCAGAGGTCCGATATTGTTCCATGTACAATCCTTGTTTTATTGATTGCATGGAATATTCTAATTTTCTGAGATTGTGGATTTGGGGTTTTCATGAGCTGTAAGCCATAATCATCACAATTATGACAAATCATGGCTTGAACTATCTTGAACTATCTTGCTTTGCATATAATGAGTCTATCTCATATATTAGTTTCACCTTCGCATTACTGAAATAAATGAACTTTCGCACAATATTCTAATTTTTCGAGTTTTACCTGTAATCTCAGGGCTACCAATTAGTTGTTCCAAAAGAATGTTGCACTGAGTTCCAGCTAAAGATTTGAAAAGGAACTATTTACCTATGGTAATACAGATAGATTTAAATATGTGTCTATTATATTTTGAAAGGTGGACTTTATACTTGAGGTCAGATATTTGTGTATTCTTATTTTTCACAGCATGTAGATGTTTCCTTTTCTTTCCTCCCTCCTCCCTGTTCCCCTGACCTCCCCTCCTTTCCCCCCTCGAGGGGTGGGATTCAAAATTTTTAACAACTGGTTCTGTGGGCGTGGCTTAGGTGATGGGCATGGCTTGGTGGTCATGTGACTGGGTGGACATGGCTTGGTGGTTATGTTATTGGCTGGGTGTGGCCAACTCAATATCATTCACATCGAGGCACGCATCTCTTCGCCTGACCTCTCATGACTGTGGGGATGGTGCAACAGTCATAAGTGTGAAAAATGGTCATAAGTCACTTTTTTTCAGTGCCATTGTAACTTTGAATGGTCACTCCACACAAACAAAGTACCATCAAAGGAGGGGAAAAAAACTCCAGAGAAGTTCCTGAGACAGGAAGTCTAGTCCTGCCAAGAATGTAATAAGGGTTAACGGAGAGGCAGTTTCTGTAAGCAACACCAGAATGTTTCCTTCCTGCCTTCCTTACAGGATTAGTCCAGTAATTTCTTCTAACAACCGGTTCTCTGAACTGCTTAGAATGTTAACAACCGTTTCTAGTGAAGAGGTGCGAACTGGTAGAATCCCACCCCTGCCCCCCTCCATCCCATCTCACTCTGACTCTGACTCAAACAGCGTAACTCTGGGAGAGCATACAGCTCAAAAAATAATAAACAAACAAATAATAAATAAAACTCGCCACCTCCCAATTTAATTACAAAATATAAATATTGTAAACATTAAATGGCAAACAAGCAATAAACCAAACAACCAAAATGAAACTTTTAGTTAACTGGCCCCTAATCTAATGTCCAAGGAAAGAGCCTGGTCTTACATGGGTTTTCTTATAACAAAACAAAGTTGGGGTGTGTTATATATTGGAGGGGGGAAGGGTCAGTTCAGAGAGCAAGGCCAATCACAATCAAGTCTTACACAATGACAAGATTCAAAAGAAAGAACCGGGAGCGTGCCCTCAGTAGGAGATATGGGTAGAAGAAGGCAGTCTCTCAAGTCCTATGAAATGTAGGTTTTAATATTTCCGCCAATATTGTAGCCATTATTTTGTAATCTACATTTAAAAGTGATATTGGTCTATAGTTTTGAATTTTTTGTGGGTCTGATTGTTCTTTAAAATAAGAGTAATATATGCTTCCAACCATGATTTAGGCATGTTAGCATTCTCCAGGGCTTCATTGTATAAGTCCAATGATATCTCCTCTATTGTTTCTTGGAATTTCTTATAAAATTCCGAAGGAATTCCATCTGAGCCAGGGTTCTTATTTGCTTTTTGTGTTCCAATTGCCTTCCTAATTTCTTCTATAGATATTTTATTATTCAAATTTTGTTTCTCTTCATCAATAATTTTGGGCAAATTCTTTTCATTCAAATATTGATCAATAGATTCTTCTGGTACAATTTCATAAAAAAACTCCTTAGCAATTTCTTTCTTTTCTTGGGTCTGCATACATAATTTCCCTTCCTGATCTTGGAGAGCTACGATCGTTCTCTTTTCTTGTTTTTTTTTAATTTTATGGGCTAACCACCTCCCCGGCTTATTTGCGTTTTCAAAATAATTTTGTTTTGCTAATTTAATTTTTTGGGCCAAATCTTCCTGTACATTTAAATTTATTTTATGTTTTACCAGATCAATTTCTTTCTTAATGTTGGAATTGTTTGGGTCCTTTTGTCTACTTATTTCCAAATCTTTCAGTTTCTCCCTCCATATGTTTTGTTGCTGTCTTTTTTCTTTATTCTTTTTAATACTATAAGCAATAGTTAGACCTCTCACATAGGCTTTGGCCGTATGCCAAAGATTCTGTAGAGAGGTATGTTCTCTTTTGTTTATTTCAAAAAATAGGTTCAATTCTTTATCATTTCAATATATTCTTTATCTCTTAATATGATATTGTTAAATGTCCATCTTCCAATTTTTCTCTTTCCTTTCCATTTAATTTGAATGGGATTATGGTCAGCCCATAGATTTGGCAAAATCTTGATCCTTTCAATATTCTCCATTAACCTAGGGTCCATCCATATCTGATCTATTCTGGACCAAGAGTGGTGGGGGTTCAAAAAAAAGGTATATTGTTTTTTATTTGGATTTAATTCTCTCCACACATCTTTCAAGTTAAGTTCTCTTACCATATTATTAAAAGACGAAGGGTATTTCTCCTTTCCTTTCCTTTTTTTTTTTGGAAGTTCTATAATCTTTATCTTTGTCTGGGACTGCATTATAGTCTCCTACAATGCATACGTTAGCATACTCAAATTCTGTTATCCTATGTTGAAGCCTATTTTAAAAGTCTTTTTGGTTTGTATTCGGAGCATATATTGTAATTAATAACATCTTTATTTCTATAAAGAGCATTCTCCCTTCTTGATCTTTGTATATTTGTTTATGTTGCAACCAATCCTTTACATATACTACAATACCCCCCCCCCTTTTTTTTTTTTTTATTTGCAAGTGCTGGGTACATTTTACCCAAATTTATATTCTTTAAGAGGTCTGCTTGATTATCTGGAATATGCACTTCTTGGATACAAGTTATGTCAGCATTTTGTTTTTTAAGTTTCTCAAATATCTATTTTCTTTTTGATGATAGATTTAAACCATTGATGTTGACTGAAAATAAAGTGATTTCTCTATCAGTGTCACTGACTGTGTGAGGCATTTCTTGTTTCATTTCTTGTTCTAGGCTCTCTTTTTCTTAGTCTGTTGCCTTCCCCTTCTTCTCTAAGATTTTGGGGTTTAGAGTGTGAATCAGATTTTTTTTCTCCAGAGAGTTGTTCCTCTTGGCTTCTTATATTTAGGTCGTCTCTACTTTCTTGTTCTTCCTCGGATCCTATGTGTCGTTCACGAAATTCCTGTGCTTTTTCAATTGTATCAATTTTATATTTTTTGTCCTGCCACGAAACTAAAAGCCCCTCTGGGGTGAGCCACCTAAATGGAATACCATTTCTAATAAGCTGAGTTGATAAAAATTGGTAGCCCCTTCTCTGCTCTCTGACTCTCCTAGGTATTTGTTTCAGTGTAACCGCTTCATGATCTTTGTATACAAGTGGTTCATCTCTGGTCTTACTATAGAGCAGGTCTCGTGTTATCTTCCTCGCAAATCGAATATGAACCTCTCGGGGTAGTCTATGTCTCCTTGCATAGTGTGTATATACTCTGTAGACCTCATCTACGTCATTTTCAATTTCTAGTTTGGGTTTCTGTAAAGCCTCCGCTATCAGATTCGTCATAATTGCACGTACATCTTCCTTTTTGTCTTCCACCACATTTTGGAACCTAAGATGAAATGATGCCTTCTCTAATTCCATGTGTATCATCGAATCCCGGGGTTCGCAGTAGATCACTTTCCAATTTTGTTCTGAATCCTCTAATTTGTTCTCCACCATCTCCGTTCTTGCCTCTACTAAATTTAATTTCTGTTCATTTTTTTATCACTTTTTCCTGCATCTTTCCAATCTTACTATTCAAATTTTGTATTTCATTTTTCACTTGTCCTATTTCAGTTCTCATCTCTGTTTTCATATCTTCATGGTTCCTCGCTATCAATTCGTGGGTTTTTGCCATCATTTCCTGCATCATAGTGAGCGTTGCCTGTACTGTCTGCAGGCTTTGAGCTGAACTAGTTTTTTCTGCCAGTAGCATTGCATCTATAGATCTCTGCCCCATAGGTGAAGACGTCGTTGTTGTAGTTTTCTTTCCTGATTTTACATTTGTAGTTGATGTTGTTGCCATTTTAACTATCTGTAGCAGCTCTTTCCAATCTACCATCAACTATCCCTAGCAGAGCACTATTTTCCTCTCCTTTTCAGTTCAATAGTAATATTAATACATATATTATTATATTATTAATTACCAAAATTCTATTATGGAAAATCACAATCAGCTCTTATTTCTATTTTTTCTTATTGAATTTATTCAACTATTACAATACTTAAGAGAATTCTATATTAATCAAATACAGATATATTTACTCACAAAATCAACAGTCTTATATGCTTAATTAATTAATTTAAAGCAGCCAATTCATTAAAGTAATTAAATTCTTATCTATATATAAATATCAATTAATCTATTTCTTTAGAGTTCTTAGTTATATGCTTACCTCAGGATAAAAATACCTCAATTTCTTACTATATGATTATTACTTGAAGGTCTGAGTTCTATATTTATACAACACACTTTCAATTGTCCAGTTATTCAAAAATATTAACCAGTATTCTTAACTCAATATTCTAATACACATATATCTATTAAGATTATGTTTTACTAATATTATTTAGTTACATATATGATTGACCAGCTGAATAATGTCCATGGATGATGATGATGATCATCTTCTTCTTCTTCTTCTTCTTCTTCTTCTTCTTCTTCTTCTTCTTCTTCTTCTTCTTCTTCTTCTTCTTCTTCTTCTTCTTCTTCTTCTTCTTCTTCTTCTTCTTCTTCTTCTTCTTCTTCTTCTTCTTCTTCTCCTCCTCCTCCTCCTCCTCCTCCCCCTCCCCCTCCCCCTCCTTCTCCTTCTCCTTCTCCTTCTCCTTCTCCTTTTTTAAGATAAATGTCCTCTTTAAATTTGCACAGTCACTTTCACCATTTCGTTTCTCCTTTCTGTTTCGGCTTCTTCTTCTTCTTGCTCCTTTATTCTTTTTCTCCACACAGTCCTAGTTTCACTTATAAATCTTAGTTATCTTGTTTCTTCCTTTTTTCTTTATCACAGTTATCAGACAAATATTACAATTATAATTTCTTTCCTCCATCCTTTCCTTAAATCTTTTAAAGTGTCAATTGTCCTCTTTTCAAGTTTTCACTCTCAGCTGTTCTTCCGATCTCTCTGTCTCACTTGGACACGTCACTGTATTAGTGAGTATTAAGAAAGTATTAAGTAGAATTATCCACACTGATCAGAATGGCTTCCTCCCCCATAGGCAATTAAAAACAAATACAAGAACCATTATGAATATATTAGAATATTATGAAGTACACTCAACCAAGACAATGGCATTGATATTCTTAGACGCCCAGAAGGCTTTTGACAACCTGAATTGGAACTTCCTTATTAAACAACTAATAGGCATGAAATTTGGTGAAAATTTTATAGGATTTATTATGACAATTTATAACATGCAAACCATAAAAATATTAATAAATGGGGAAAATACAGATACCATAAAGATAAATAAGGGAGTAAGACAAGGCTACCCCCTAGCTCCTCTATTGTATATAATGGCAGAAGAGACTCTCTTAGCACAAATTAGGCAAAATCAAGAGATTAGAGGACTAAAAATTAAAAAAGAAGAATATAAACTCCAGGCATTCGCCGATGATATGGCATTTATATGAGAAGAACCCTTAGAAACGAGCCCTATACTACTAAGAGAAATAGAAGACTATGGAAAGGTGGCAGGGTTAAAAATTAACAAAGAAAAAACAAAAGTGTTAACAAAATACTGTACAAAGGAGCAGAAGGAAGAACTAGCAAATAAATTAGATATGCAGGTGGTAAATAAAGTAAAATACTTAGGGATCTGGTTGACTGCTAGATGTTCGTCGATTAAAAAAGATAACTATGATAAGTTAATAATGCAAATAGTTAAAGATTTAGATGATTGGGCCAAATTGCAGTTATTGTTATTGGGACATATTTTGACAGTAAAAATGAATATTTTGCCAAAACTGTTGTTCCTGTTTCAGACAGTGCCAGTCAAGTTAGCAAAGAACTTTTTTGTAGAATTAAACAAATGTATATCTAAATTTATATGACAGAGGAAAAAACCCAGAGTGAAATATGAATTATTACAGGATGCCAAGAAAAAAGGAGGATATGGCCTTCCAGATTTTGAATTATATTATGATGCTACTATAGTAAACTGGCTTAAGGATTGGGTTAAATTAGAAAATAGAAGATTATTAGTATTAGAAGGTTTTGATCTCCATCTTGGCTGGCATGCCTTCATGTGGGATGGAAAGTCTAAACAACATTCATATTTCCAAAGGCATCATGTAAGAAATGTATTGTTCAATATCTGGGAAAAGATTAAAGAAAACCACTACCCAAAGGTTCCATTGGGGCTATCTACATTGGAAGCAGTAACATATCCAAATCTATTGGATTATGAAAATATTGTCAGGTATAAAGATTTACTATATGATTCTGGAGAGCTTAAAAATAGGAACCAAATACAAATTCAAGGAAAGGAGATAGCATGGTGGCCCTTTGCACAAATACAAGCCCATTATTAAAAAGATAGACAACAATTTGGCTTTAATATGATCCCACAAGAATTAGATAAAATACGGCTAGGAGAGGAAGAGAAAACAATTAGTAAAACGTATAAATATTACAAATTAAAAGAAGAAACAGTCACAGAATCTATAATAATTTGGGCTAAAACGTGGGTCATAGTATTGAATTAGATAAGTGGGAACACATCTGGCAAACAAATTACAAATTAACCATGTCAGTCTCGTATAAAGAAAACTTATATAAAATGGTTCATCGCTGGCACCTACCTCCTGTGAGACTGGCTAAGATGTTCCCCAGCCTACCACCCAACTGTTGGAAATGTAACTACGCACAAGGAACATATTTTCACATGTGGTGGACTTGCCCATGTTCTCAGAAGTTTTGGAGAAATATTAGAAATTGGATTTTAAATATAACAAAACAAAATTTAAAACTTGAACCTGAAACCTTTCTGCTAAGTATGATAGATTTAAAAATGGAGAAAAAATATCAATATTTAATTTTGTACATCATAACTGCGGCCAGAATAACCTATGCACAAAACTGGAAACAGTCTTTCATTCCTTCAGAGGATATGGTAATTAAAAAAATACATGAATGTGCTGAGATGGATAGCCTAACCAAATTGTTAAAAAATAAAAAAAATAGTGACTATTATGAAATATGGAACATTTGGTATGATTGGTTAAAGAAAAGGTAATATTTGATATTTGGATAAGTTATGGAAATGACAGAAGACGTGCATTTAATTATAAACTATATAGAGAAATTAAAACATTAAAAGAACGAAGGAGTTAATGTAACAAGGCAGATCACGTCAATGATAAAGATAAAGAAAAAATTTTTTTTAACCATTGCTCAATATACGCTGTAAAATGTGTATATGTATGTATATGTGTGTGTGTGTGTGTTGATTTGTCTGTTTTAAATGTATGTCAAATAAATGGTTTTTTTTTCTAGAATAAAAAGTATATATATAAAAAAGAAATGTAGGTTTTAAAATGGATAACCAGCATTTTGAATTGCAACTGGAAGCCTACTGGAAGCTAGTGCAGTCCATAGAATAGGCTGTTGCATGGGCATAGCAAGATGTGCCCATAACTCCTGTGTCACTGCATTCAGATCCAACAGAAGCTGGATAATCTTCATGGGCAGCTCCATGTAGAACTCATTGCACTAATTCAATCAGAAATGACTAAGGTATGAGTGACCATGAACAAGTCCTCCTGGTCCAGAAATGGGTACGACAGGTGCACAAGGTACAGTTGTACAAAGCTACTTTCTCTGGTCACAGCTGTCACCTGCTTTTTGAACAGGAGCTTTGAATGCCGGAGAAACCCCTGAGTCTCAGTGGGGTAAAGCCAACTCATCCCAACCCAAAGAACAAACCCCAGATCTGAGGACTCCAAATCCATAGCCCTTTACTCTTGGTAGAGTTGAACCACAACCCATTCCTCCTTGTCCAGGACTTTACAGCATCCACATGCTGGAAAAGAAGTTTGACCACTTCACTGAATGTCTGAGGACAAAGATGTAGAACTGGATATCATCCATATCTTGATGATACCATACCTCAATGTGACCTCCCAGTGGCTTCATGTAAATATTTTTTAAAAAGGGAGGAAGGCAGAGCCCTGAGGCAAAGCAGGAGCCTTGGGCTTGACTACTTCCCTCACACCAATAGAGACTAGAACTGGCCTTGGAAGCAGAACCACAAACAGAACAGTGCCTTCCACTCGCAACTCCCTTAGCCTAATATAGTGTGCAAACCCAGAAAATGGGGGGTGGGGGGGGGGAGAATGAATAAATCATCATTATGACTGCCTTATTTATTGAATCTTATAAACTCAGCCAGTGTTAACTTTATCTGAAAAACAGAAAGCAAAACAAATATTTATGTTTCTACAAAATGGAAGTAGAAAGCCGAAGCACGTATTTTTAACCAATGAATTATTTGCTTTATATTATTTTTAATTGTTTTTAAAATGCTGTGAGCCAACCAGAGTTGCCTCTGCAACATTTATTAATCTTTGGGATGAATGAATACCAGTAAATATCCCTTTTTTATATGTCTGGTCCTTCTGAGGAAGGAAGGAACCAAATTGAATCCAAAGAACTAGCATTATAAGCCGCAATGGTACAGTGGTTAGAGTTCAGCATTGCAGGCTACTTCTGCTGACTGCCAGCTGCCTGCAATTTGGCAGTTCAAATCTCACCAGGCTCAAGGTTGACTCAGCCTTCTATCCTAAAATGGTGGGTAAAATGAGGACCCAAATTGTTGGGGGAAATAGGCTGACTCTGTAAACTGCTTAGGGAAGGCTGTAAAGCAGTGTGAAGCAGTATATAAGTCTAAGTGCTATTGCTATTATGGTATCTGTAACTGGAAATGTATAACTTCTGTTCAGGGAAAATAATTACAAATTATTTGATCCTTTAAGTCAAATCAGTTCCTGGTATTAAAAATGCCTTTGGTTAATCTTATAAACATTTCATGTGGTTAGAAGAGATTAAGAACCTGTTCTTTATACAATTACATTGTCCAGCCGTGCACACACTCTCAGTTGAATTGAAACCGAGGGCTGTTTCAAAAATAGCTTGATGGGATCTAGGCTGGGTAAGAATACAAAGCAGGCAGGCAAGCCCAAGCAAGCATTTTGATCTTAGCCATATTTAGCAGCACTAAGAAAAGGTGTCTCGTGTGTGTGTGTGTGTGTGTGTGTGTGTGTGTGTGTGTACATACGATTATTTGAAATGCTACAGGGCTCTTGGCTGCAGCAGGATAAGTCTTTTCTGAACAGTAGAATGCAATAGAGAAAGCACAGATAACACAGTGGTTGGCTTTTAATGAATAATTTCTCACACAACATCTGGATGTAGAGCGTTCATTGAGAATCAAGGCTGTTTCCTGTCTTGGTACTTTTTCTTCCATGTGGTTTGAAGTAATCTGTAAAAAAATGTTCAACATGCATTTTTAGTCACGTGCCTTTTTGGCTTGTGTATCTAATGGTGGAATTCAGGATCTTCTGCTGAATAGATCAAGCTGTGCTAAGGGTCAGGTTATTTTAAACTAATACCATTTAAGGGATTTAGGAATCTGGGACGGTTTTCACTGGAATACAAAATTAATTCTTCTTTTAACAAAGTGACACCTAGTGGCTGCAATGCAGAATAATTCCTTTGCTTGTGTTTTAAAAAAGTACTAAAAATGGCATCATTTTTTAAAAAATTCATGCAAATCATGCTACAACTTCATCACCAACAACAATGTAAAACATGCACACTTTTTATTTAAAAAAAGCTCAAGAGGATTTAATAATTTGAGATAGACTGGTTTAGGGTCTCCTAAAAATCAAGACCTCAAGGAAAAAGGGAAAATAATTTGCATGTTGGTTGTATCAAGTTCCAGTGCCAACAGTACTGAAAAAAACCTGAATTATGACCATTTTTCATACTTATGACCACTGCAGCATCCTCATGGTCAAGTATTCAAAATTTGGGCGCTTGGCAACTGTATGATGGATGGAATGTCCTGGGCCATGTGGTCAGGTTTTGTGACCTTCTGACAAGCAAAGTCAATGGGGAAGCCAGTTTCACTTAACAACTGTGTTACTAACTTAACAGCTGCAATGATTCACTTAACAACTGTGGCAAGAAAAGTCATAAAATGGAGTATAACTCACTTAACAACTGTCTTGCTAGGAAATTTTGGGCTAAATTGTAGTCGTAAGTCGAGGACTAACTTTTTTTGACCAGTGTTTCTTAAACTTTTTGCTCTAAGGATCCTTTCCCACTTTTAAAAATTATGGAGGTGCAATGGTTAAGTTAGTAGCCATTGTGAGTGAATCTGGCTTCCCCATAGACCAGGGGTCTCCAACCTGGGCCACTTTAAGACTTGTGGACTTCATCTCCCAGAGTTCCTCAGCCAGCTTTGCTGGCTAGGGAATTATGGGAGTTGAAGTCCTCCAGGATTAAAGTGGCCCAGGTTGGAGACTCCTCCCATAGACGTCACTGGTTAGAAGGTCACAAAAGGGGATTACATGTATCTGGGGCATTGCAACTGTCATAAATATGAACCAAGCATCCAAATGTAAATCACATGACCATGCGGATTCTGCGACAATCATAAGTGTGAAAAATAGTCATAAATCACTTTTTTTCAGTGCCTTTGTAACTTTGAACAGTCATTCAATGAATTGTTGTAAGTCAAGGACTACCTGTATACTGCCCCATACTATTTTACAGCACTGTTTAGGCAATTTAAAACAACACTTTATTGCCCCCAACAATCTGGGTTCTCATTTTACTAACCTTGGAAGGATGGAAGGCTGAGTCAATCTTGAGTCCTGTCAGGATCAAACTCTAAGCTGTGGGCAGAGTTTTCCTGCAATGCTGCTTTCTAACCACTATACCAATAGGACTCCTATATCACATCCTGTGCTAAGCACATTGAGCTAGAAGTTTATTCCACAGTTCTTGGTCTACAGCTACAGTCCCCACATCATTCCATTTAAGATTAATGTTTTTCAGATCTTCCCAAATTGTTTGGTGTCAGGTTTTCTGTGGCCTTCCTCTTTTTCTCTGACCATCTGGTTGTATCCAATCACTCATGAGGAGCACATGTCCAGCAAAGGGCATTCTTTGCTCTGTTACTCTCTCAGAGAGTGTTTGGGAATTACTTCTTTGTAGAATGTCCTCATTTGTGACATGATCCCAATTTGAAGTATGAAGTATCCTTCTGAGGTAACATTGTTGGAAGTTGTTGATCTTATGAATAATTCTTGTGGTAGAATTGCAGATCTCACTAGTGTAGAGGGCAGCCAGTATGACAATGACATTAAATGATCTGATCTTGGTTGCTGTGTTTATGGCAGATGTGGTCCAAACTGAGCTCCTTTGTTGAAAGATAGCAGTTGCTTTTCATATTCAGCATTTTTATTGGATGGGTGATACTAGGATTTACTATACAGTATTGAAAATTAAAACTGTATTTATGGTGGTGGTCATGGGAAGCACCCAGGGGGTGTCGACCATGTTTTAACAAACAAATTTTAGCAATAACAATAGCACTTACACTTATATACTGTTTCGTTGTGTTTTTACAGACCTCTCTAAGCGATTTATAGAGTCAGTATATTGCCCCCAACAATCTGGGTCTTCATTTTACTGACTTCGGAAGGGTGGAAGGCTGAGTCAACCTTGAGCCAGTCAAGATCTAACTCTGAGTTAGCCTGCAATCCTGCATTCTAACCACTGCACCACTGTGGCTTCTTGGATTTTGATGTTTACTTAGCATTAGAATCTACATAGAAACCTTACTGACATTGCAGTAAATGCCATTTTGGTCTTTATATTTTTCCTGTCCATCCTTTCCTTCCATTTGTATGGTGGGATTTAAAATATTCTTCCAAGTCTGCAATGAATGTCATTATTTTCAGCAGCATCTTGTGGTCAGCTTGTAGAACTACCGGTATACTTGAAATGCAATTTTTGTCTTACTATTATCTAGCAGAAGAAAGATAACTTATTTCTAAAAATAGGGCTTTAATTTACTATAAAATTTGCTCTACAGGTTCTTGGGATTTTATTTTTGTTTTTCTTCTGTGGTTCATTTTTTTTCTTGAAATTACTTTAGATGTGATAATTTATTGTTTGACGTTGTATACCAGCCAAAGTTCTTCTGGGCAGATTAGAAATATAATACATAAGTAATTATTTTTGGATTTGTACTCTGTCCAAAATTTTAAATTCTGTCTGTATTTATTGGGAGGAGTTCTAAAATGGGTTGGAATCAGAGGTGGTATTCAGCAGGTTCTGACCAGTTCTGGAGAACCAGTAGTGGAAATTTTGAGTAGTTCGGAGAACCGGCAAATATCACCTCTGACTGGAGATTTTACAGTATCCTTCCCCTGCCACGCCCAACAAGCCATGCCCACAGAACCAGTAGTAAAATATTTTGAATCCCACCATGGTTGGAATATTTTGGATTAATCCACATGCTTATATAGGCTATTTCATTTCTAATGTTATATTTTTAGTTGTATATGAGTAAATATGGATGTAATAATGGTTCTGCCCTTATAGACTTATATAAACTGTTTGTAAACCTCAGAATGAATGTGAGATTTAGAAAGAAATTTCACTGCTGTTTCTGATATGAATCTGAAAGTTAACCTAAATTTATCATCTATGACTGATTTTTAGTACATGTCTTTGTTTCCTTTTATATTTTTCTTTCCCCTGCTCTGTACTTCCTTTTACTTCTCTTCCTCTTCCCTTTCCCTTCATCTTCCCTTCATCTTTATAATCTATTAAAATCCAAAAACCAATAAAATGAGCCAACATTTCTGACTTGGGTTAGAAAGCAACCAATGGCTGAAAGCAGGCATTTCAAAATATGAATTTCAAAAGCCAGGAATAGGAGTGGAATTATAGTGGAGCAATCCAATTTTACACAGCAACAGAAGCTTTGATACTTGAGAATGGAGTTGGATCCATTGGAGTTTAGCCTATTCTGAGGGGATTAATTACATTTAGAATGTTTTAGTTAGTCATGAGTTACAAGTATGAGTTCAGTGGGTGAACTCTTAAGTGTTGTTGAATTCAGTTATGCAATGATTTTGAGGGGGGAGGAGAGGAAATTGAAGTATTGTTTATAACATTTTTCATTTTAAAAAGCAACTCGTTGCAGATTTTCCCATCCTTTCTCAATAGCGAATCTTTTGTTTGTTTATTAAACTTAGCATGCTGCAGATTTGGAAAAAAAGCAGAATGAGACAGAAAATAGGAAGCTGCTTGGTACAGTTATCCAATATGGTAATGTTATTCAGGTAAGCCATGTCTTCAGCAAGTCTTGTATAGTACAGGTAATTTAAATTATTTTCAAACCAGCCTAGAGAAAAATGCAAAATGATATTTCTGAAAACATTCTGGTTTAAAAATGTCTATGGAAACCAAGAAAAAAATGAATTAGTATTGCTATTCTTATTTGTTCAGAGATTATATCCTAGTTAGCAGTTCAGTCAGAATGAGAAACCTTTGGTTCTCAAGGTGTTGCTGATATCCAACAACCACCAGCCTCTGCTTGTGTGACCAAAGGTGAGGGATCTCATTCAACAACTTTTGAGATGTTACAGGTTCCCCCAGCATAAGTTAAGTCTTCAGACTTGTTGTTGTTAGTCACGAAGTCATGTCTGACCCATTGCGACCCCATGGACACTGTTCCTCCAGGCCTTCCTGTCCTCTACCATCCCCCGGAGTCTATTTATGATTTAGTGACTCCATCCAGCCACCTCATTCTTGCCGTCCCCTTCTTCTTTTGCCCTCAACTGTTCCCAGCATTAGGCTCTTCTCCAGTGAATCCTTCCTTCTCATTAGGTGGCCAAAGTATCTGAGTTTCATCTTCAGGATCTGGCCTTCTAAAGAGCAGTCAGGATTGATCTCCTCTAGAACTGACCTCTTTGATCGCCTTGCAGAACAAGGGTCTTGCAGGAGTCTTCTCCAGCACCATAGTTCAAAGGCCTTAATTCTTTGGTGCTCAGCCTTCCTTATGGCCCAGCTTTCACAGCCATACATTGTAACTGGGAAAACCATAGACTTCCATGACAAAGTCTTCAGCCTATGTCATCCTTAAACCACCTATTTCTGTGACCTCTTAGAAGCATTAAGATTTTAGGAGAGAGGTCTATCTTTTGTGGTGATAGGAAGCACCCACTCCTATCTGTTGCCTTTTTTTGCCCCATAGTCTGGATGTTGGCAACAAAGAAGAAGAATTGCAACACAGAATTAGGGCTTTTGGGGGTGATCTGTTTGAACATCTACAGGATACCTATGGGATATTCCCATTCTTCCAGACTCTTGCTCTGTTTCGTCAAATAAACTGGCTAACTAAATATTCAGGTTCCAATGTCAGAGTGTAGTTGTCTGCAGTGGCTGAAATGCCATTTGTGAGAGAGGAGCGGGCTCCCAATTTTCTTTTTTTTTCCCTTTGATAAAATTAATGTCCGGTAGAAGCTTTTAGAGATTATGATTTTTCCAAGTTCCACATCTGGCTTTATTGGTACAGGAAGCCCGATTGGTGCTCGAAGTTGACTTATTTCCCAGTGTCAACATCGTATCTTCATCTTCATCATACTTCCATTACCTAAATATTTATTTAAGACTGAAACATTCTTTAAATACTTTGAGAGAGTCACATAAAAAGAAAAATCCAGTTTAAAGTTCTTGCTATGTCATGAAAATTGTTAGGAAACCTGGAATGTAACTATACAAGCTTCAACAAGCCTTAAAATAACTATACAAGTCTTCAATAAACTTCTTCCTAAACTGGGAAATATCGCTGGAACAGTAGAAAATTGTGGGTAGAATGCTCAACTGTTGCATATCATTCTGTTTTATAATATGAACAGTACAGGAATTTTAAAAGCATCAATAAATTACATTTCTACTTCAAACAGTAATCAGTTGTTAAGCCATGCTTTGGGTGACATTGCTGCATATGCCAAAAGGTGATGATTTCTCACATTACCCCATGACTTGTGATACCTAACCACTATGTACATTGTATTGAGCCAAAAGCAAATCAAATGATAATCTATATAAAATGTCAGCCTTGTGAATAATTATTGCAGTAGGCACAACAATTTTAATTTGTTGTTGCTTTTCTTTCTTTCCAGCTTCTGCATTTAAAAAGCAACAAATATTTAACAGTAAATAAGAGACTTCCAGCTCTGCTAGAGAAGAATGCTATGAGAGTGACACTAGACGAGGCTGGCAATGAAGGTTCCTGGTTTTATATACAACCCTTCTACAAACTGCGTTCTATAGGAGATAGTGTAAGTTGACAGAACTGCCAGGGAAAATGGTTTGCAATATGAAATGTTAAACATTTTCTTCATCACATACTTTCTTGTAATTAATTAAATGCATTGTTTATATAATGCAGTCCTTCTTCTCCATGCCCTCCTATAAAACAATTGTGCACGAGAGAAAGAAAATTATTATAGAAACAAATGTTCTGAAGGCAAGAAACATTTTTAAAGAGTAGAATAATAACTGTTTAGATTTTGAATGATTGTGAATATAATGTCATTCTGTTCACTTAAGAACTGTGCTGGATATTTTAGTTTCCATCAATGATCATTTATTTATTGCAATACATATTAGCCTCAAAGCTCCAAAGAACTCTTTCTGTTCTTTCTGTTCACCTTGGCTATCTAATGCAACACAAGCATTATTCATTTGTTATTTAATGCATTTAATTACTCTCCCTATTAAATTTACTCAATTTATTTTAAATAACTTATTTGTGCCATTCTTCAGCAACTCATTCAATTCATGTATACCAAAAATTGTGGTATATCAAAATAAAAAGAGTACACTCAACTTTGCCAATGCTTGAAAGAATTAGAAAGACTGAAGCTAGAGAGGGAATTCCCTAAAGTCTCTGTGTATCACCATCCTCAAAGTTTCTCTCCAATCACCAGCCTTCCTAATCTTAGATGGTATGATTATTGAGGATACTTTATAAAGATGATCTTGGTTTATGTGAACAAAAGCACATGGAAGATGTCAAGACAAGGTTGAATGTCATGCTTAATGTTACTCTTACTTTAAATGTTACTTTATTTTCTTAATACTTTTGATACCCTAAATCTAATGACATTCATTTCCACATAAATTTGCAGTCAGTTCCAGTAGTAGTAGCTTTATAAAATATTGTCTTTGTAAAGGTAAATGAAAATGACATGGAAACCTTGTTTTACAGGTGGTGATTGGGGACAAGGTAGTCTTAAATCCTGTTAATGCTGGCCAACCTTTGCATGCCAGTAGCCATCAACTAGTGGATAACCCGGGCTGCAATGAGGTAAGTTAAGAGCTCATGAGAGTTAGAAATAACTGATGTGCCATTTAGTTTTCCGCAGAATTGTCAAGAGGGACAATTAATTGTGCATCATGGTGTGTCTTTGTATTCTTGTTTTATCTGTGGCATTCTATTTTTGTAGGTAAATTCAGTGAATTGCAATACAAGCTGGAAAATAGTTCTTTTTATGAAATGGAGTGACAATAAGGATGATATTCTAAAAGGAGTAAGTTGAAAGATACACCTCATCACTAAGTTTTTCACAAAAACACAACCGAAACTTCTATTGATTGATCTTTCATTGTCCTCACAGGGGGATGTGGTACGGTTGTTCCATGCAGAGCAGGAGAAATTTCTTACTTGTGATGAACATCGAAAGAAGCAACATGTTTTTCTGAGAACTACTGGGAGGCAGTCAGCCACTTCTGCAACTAGCTCAAAAGCTCTGTGGGAAGTTGAGGTAAAGATGGAATTAAAAATAGCTAATGTGGCTTTCTAATGAGTATTCCTACACTGAGAATTTCAAACCTTGATGAAAAGCTGAAAGCTGTGTTGAAACACAGGTCACTCTGTTCTTGATTATCATATTTCTGCTCCACATTTATTAAAGGAAATTCAGATTTAAGTTTTGATTGTTTTCTTGGTGCTCTTTATTCTACAGCTGGATGTTCACACAGTGTGTTGCTGTTGAGCAATGGAAAATAAAATATTGATGTTTTCCAAAGCAAACAATAGTGCTTCCTATTATTAGAAGTGGTTTTGCTTGAAATTATTTTAATTGCAATAAAACAAAATAACGTTTGTTTTTATACAATTATCTGATTGATTTAAGATTCCACAAAAAGACCGCAACAATTAATCTTCTATGAATGCAGCCATGATAATTTTAACCAGTATCACTGTACTGTGTGTTACAAAAAAAATTCACCCTTTTATTATTTACACACTTTCTTTAAGAGATCCTTGAAAGCAGCTCACTATGAATGGCAATTATTGCAAGACAGAGCAACATTTTAGAGCAATACAAATATTTAGGGGAAATGGGAAGGGCTGCAATGATGGGACATTGTTACAGAGGAGGAGACCATTTCAGACCAAGTAGAGCTAGTTTCTAGAACACTGTATCTGTGGCTTTTGTTCAGTACAAAAAGTTGTTATCAATTCCAGACAATTTGGATCCAAGGGACTGCAGAAGAAAAGTAATGCAGAGCCTGTTGGTGGTCTTGGGATCATAGATTGCCTATCTCTGATTTAATGCTTTGTAATGTATGGGAACATAGTGCTCAAACAGAATTCTTTCTACTCCATGTGAAAGCAACTCTAATATTAGCAGAGTCTCTTCTTTCTTTAAAATAAAATCAACCACACAGTAGTTAACAAAGCCCCCCAACACATACACACACACACTGAAAAGTCTCACAAAGCCAACATGGGGATTGCAGCTATCGTCTCCATCTGCTCCAAGCATATATTGGAAAAAGCTGCATAGAATAACAATCCAGCATAAAAGGTGAACTTTGACAAGACAAATGATTTATTAAAATTAGCTTGCATATTTTAGTTTAGTTCTTTTTTTTTTCTTTTAAAGGATATATTCTTTATTAAGGTTTTCTTAAGACTATAAGATATTTTGAGAAATCACTGTATTATCTTAGTCTTTTTCCAGAAAAAGATTGTATTATTATACAATACAAAGCTCTATTAAAAAGCTCTATAATGATAATTTTCCCATGCCTAATATAGAACCTGGACAAATTTAGAAAACAAGTGGAAGCACAGCTGGTCATTTCCCCCTTGTCCAGGAATATTATGAGTGTTCCTATCAATATATATGTTATATCTCTGGAGTCATTCAGTAAATATTTCTGTCCCAAAAGCTGCTTTTTCAAAAGGCAACTGGATTTTCTGGTTTTTCTTTGAAGATGTTTCACTTATCATCCAAGAAGCTTCTTCAGCTCTGACTGGATGATGGAGAATGGAAGGATTTATACTCCTTGCAGACAGCTAGACATTTGCGTTCAGTCAAAGTTGAAGAAGCTTCTTGGATGAGAAGCGAAACATCTTCAAAGAAAAACCAGAAAGTCCAGTTGCCTCTTGAAAAAGCACCTTTGGGACAACCATGACCTCGATGACTGAGAATCTCTACAGACAGTAAACATTTCTTTTAAACAGATTGAAGAATTCACCCAGCAAATACAACCAAATTTGGGCTTGTGAATGTTTCCATCTTTATTAAGCAATAAAAAATTTAAACTCCAAAGTGATTAAAAATGTTTGATTTAATTAAATTTTAAGTCTATAAAAGGCTACATTAAGAATTCTGAGCTTGGTGGAATTACCATAACACCCAGCTGTTTGTAAGAGACCACAAAAATATCAGTTTTTGCCATCTACTCACTCAATTCCCACAGGCCTTCAGAATACATATGGATAATCTCAAGATCTCTGCTAGGTCTGGAAAGAATTTTTAGCAAGCTGGATCCAGCATTCAGCTGTATTTCAATTGTAATGTTTTCCACTATTCACAGGGCACAAATTTGCCACTCCTCACTGAAAGCAACGGTGCACAACTATTGAATATTCTTGATTTATAAAGTATACTTTCTCATTTTTCAGGTATATTTTCCATAGAGAAATATAACATTTTAAATAAGTTGAAGTAACCAGTTATTTTTGGATGAGTCCGATTATCCCCTTGGTTTTCTAGCTAATGTTTTGTAGCTAATTTAAATAAGATCTTGGTTTGTTATTCCCTTTTCTTTTTCTAGAGTACTATTTTTGGGCATTTTGTTGACAATCCTATCTGCTTAAGGAGAAATGACAAATACTATTCAAAAAGGCAATTCTCAAGAATTATTATTACTTTATAGGTAGTACAACATGATCCTTGCCGTGGTGGTGCAGGCTATTGGAATAGCCTTTTTCGGTTTAAACATCTTGCTACCGGACATTACTTAGCAGCTGAGGTATGTATCACGAGAAATCCTCTTATGAAACTTTTCCCTAACAATCTGATTTCTCATGTTCCAAATTACAGGCACATTTATCAGGTAACCATCAAGAGTTGCAAATGATTAAAAAGCTGATGTGTTATTTGGAAAGAACACAGGTCAATACCACTGGCATTTATTTGAAAGAAATTGTGAAAATGTGCTAAAATCTACGCCAATGACTTTTTTGTTACTACTGCTTGGATATACCTTCTATTAATAGAAACCAGTATTGAAAAAAATGGTCACATCTTTCCACTATATGAATGAATTGAGATATTCACATATCCCATATAATTTTGCTGATAACTGTTTTTGAAATTATCTTATATGTCTCAGATTTTTCCTTTCAAACTTTTTTGGTGTCTGCTTTGA
The DNA here is from genome assembly GCF_049901735.1 of Notechis scutatus. NCBI lineage: Eukaryota > Metazoa > Chordata > Lepidosauria > Squamata > Elapidae > Notechis > Notechis scutatus. The sequence continues at coordinate 41,999,605 of NC_142010.1, forward strand.
TTTTTATGGGTGAATTACATAGCATGGAGCTTTCTAAGGGTGCAATATTTATACAACAAATATATTTCACTACAGTATTTAGATTTTGAGATGGGAGAAGTCCAGTTGGCTTTTTTTCCTTTTAACTGCTTGTGACTTTGTTCCTGACTTTCTGGAAGATAATCAGGAATGTCAGTCTTTAGAAAGGGAAGGGAAGAAAACCCTTAATTAAAAAGCCAATGTTGACCAATGTTCAGATTACTGTGATAACAGGAAGGGAAGCTGTTGAGGGAATCTATGTGTTTCATCTCCTGTCTCTGAATTTTGGTCTAATTATGGCCTTTGTGCGGCTTTTCAATTTCTAATGGGAGTCTATAAGGAAACTGCCACAGATGTAACAGGGGCAAATCCCTACTGGTTACCCAGCAATTTGAATTTGGTATGATATTTATTGGAATATCCTGATATGATATTTATTGGAAGCAGGGGGACAAATCAAGGCTGCAAATGTTGTAGAGGAAAGATTTACCATGGTGTTACAATATGAAGTATTGTGACTAATGGATATTGAAAACTGGCCAATGATAATTTTAGACATCTAAATAAGCAAATTTATTTTTATTGTGGCCACCCTGAATTATATCAACTTCTGGGGTTTGACTTAAACAACGTTTTTCTAAATTATATCTTCCTAAACAATAGGAAATAATAGCTCCAGGAAAGTGAATGGAATGTTTACTGATTATTGTCATGTCAACTATTTGGTAAATCCAGAAAAGATTGAATAGGCGGCCAACGTAGATAAACAAACACAGTCTTCATTAGCTGTTTCTTGAGAGCTAAAATATTAAAATGGTCAAATTTGCCTACATATTATTTTAATTTTGTGATAGTGACAGAACATAGCCAAATTTAACTATAGCTTTTCAGAAAAGCTATAAAAGATTATACTATTATACTATTGGTACTTGGATGGATGAGCACCAGGAAACCTCTAAGCTGTTGATAATAACCTAAACTGAACAAACATCTGTAGCATAGTAATGGCAAACTGCCCTTTTCCCAATAAAATTATTCTGAGTAGTTACCAGGAGTCAAGTTAGATGGTAAGGGAGATTTTACATGTAGAAAAATAACTCAGTACCCTGGAAATGAAGAATCAATGACTCTTGGACAACAAATCAAATCAACAAATGATCATTTATTGCACAAAACCTATCACTGAGAAGTATCTTCTGTCAAACTGCTGTTTTTCAAACCTATCACTGAGCAGTATCTTCTATCAAACTGCTGTTTTTCATTACTTACTTTTCTCCATCAGAGGGCTAAATTAGAGTAAGAGAAATGTAAAGGTATCCTTCAAATTGAGCAATCCTCATTAGACACATCCATGCAGTTATCTTGACAAAATATAAAGTGGTTTGTCATTTCCATCTTCATGTTTTTCAACTTTCCATACTATTTATTCTGTGGACTGTCCAAATGTATAAATAATTCTATGTGTACACATGTATTTCTAGCAATTTTACTTAAACTTATGGCTGCAAAGGATGATCAATAGTCTTTCCAAAGAACATGTCATTCTGATTTTTTTAAGAGACTGTTTTTTCCCTTCCCTTCATTTCTGTCATTCAGTCTCTATAGTTGCCTGTCATTTGAATCATATTTTATTTATTTATTTATTTATTTATTTGATTTGCCAATTGTTTACAAGATAATAAGTATAAGTGTATACATAGTTGTGAATACATGAAATGGGTACATATAAGAAAAATAAAAGAATAAGAGAAACAATAGGACAGGGATGGTAGGCACGTTGGTGCGCTTATGCACGCCCCCTACAGACCTCTTAGGAAAGGGGTGAGGTCAATAGTAGACAGTCTAAGGTTAAAGTTTTTTATCTTCTACCAAACTCTGTGTTTGGCAGGAATGCTGGGAAAAATCCAGCACAGCTGATATATGCACGTATCTTTTATTTTGGGGAAGTACTTCCAGCTTTAACATATCTAATCCATTCATTATGTTTTGTACTAATTGTATTAATTTGCATGAAAATTCATGTGGTTTGTTGAGGTTAACATTTTCCCCAGACAATTCCTTGATGAAAAATGAAGAGGTTCAGGAATAGCCTCTTATGACATATGGAGGACATACTCCGTATTATTTTATGACATGTGGATGATCTCTTGTACTTACTCATTTCGTCTATGTGCTACCATAGAACATTTTTCAGACATCATCACTGAACTGGAAAAAAATGGCTTTTTACTATATTATTGCTGTGCTGTAATCCAACTTTCTAACCATTATTGTTTCAGAATACAATTTTGATATTTTCCTTTGTTTCTTACTCTCCCAAAAATCTGTGCTTTCTAATTAAAATGTGATTCTGTGGTTTTACTGTATAATTTGCATCCATAATAATAATGCCACGTAAATACTTACCAATAAAATTAATATTGATACCTATTAATCTTTGACCATTATTTAAGGGCTATTAGATGTTTTTAAACCTAGCTCATGTGATGATTTCTTAATTGCTGTAAACACATAAGCTGTATTAAGCTATGGTTTGTTGTAAATGTTAGAGTAATTTTTGTAGACATGTGAGCTTGATGCTTTTTGTCAGATCTTCATTTTCCTTTTTAGCACTTTTTGTTTTGAAGTCATAAAGATTGATTAATGATTTTAAAGGTCAATAAGGGTAGAACAGAAAAGAAAGGAAGCCAGGAGTAAGCTTGGCAATCATAAACTATATGCATCCATTAACGTATTACCATATTATGCCTAACCTAAGTTGTAGTTTGTAAGCAAACAATAGCATGATTTATTTTATTATTCTGAAACAAGCCATGCTTTATTCACTGATATCATTTATCCCATGAAGCCAAATAGAAGCAAAATGTATTATGCTTTAGCACAAGATATGCACTTAGTCAAGGTTTTAGAAACAACTGAGCTTGATCGTAGCTTTTGTACAAGATCGATTAAATCCTGAGAGCTAATGACATGTAGCGTTATATGGTTTCTATGTCTATGCTTGAATTGGAAGCATGAAATCCAAGACTGAGTTTATGCATAGTACCTTATCATTAAATCTGAAAAATTGTCTTTGCAATTTTGTCTGATTTGAATTTCTCTCCACAGCTGGATCCTGACCAGGATGCAGACAGAAGGGGACTTCATAATACTTCAGAAAAGATGGCATACTCTTTAGTCTCTGTGCCTGAAGGAAATGACATTTCTTCCATCTTTGAGCTTGATCCCACTACACTGCGAGGAGGAGACAGCTTAGTCCCGAGGTATGATGCTAAGAAGAAATGTGTGTGTCCGAGGTGATTTACCTAGGCACATCATCACAGAGAACAGCATTTTAGTAGAAATAAATTGAATAAATTTCAACTCAAGATTCTATTTATATGATCCTTTTTAAAAAAGATTGTAACCCACCCTGTTCATTGCAGCTTAATATATAGCAAAGCAAGAAACATCAAATGTTACAACAATGAAATAATAACAAATTAGCCACATCTGATCTTCAAAGGAATGCTTGAGCCTATAGTCTTAGGCCTTGCAAAAGTCAATGCCAAATGTACCTGCAGGATAAAAGTGCTCCAAAGCACAAAGGCTACCATTGAAAAGGACTGCCAACTGGTCCATATTCCATGAACTATGGGAAGATTTGAGACCTTCAGTGAGCCCTCTCTGTATTAATAAGGTCTTCCCTGACACATCTTGATGCTAGGTTGTAAACGTTAAATAACAGAATTCTGTGGAACAGATGAAGAATCCTACTTCGTGTCTGACATCATCCAATAAGAAACTATTTAGTAGCTTCATCAGGAAAGGAATTGCGGTTGGGCCAAAGCAATTCATTGCAAATTTCCTGTTTCCCTACCAGAAATATATGTAAATTTTGGTCAAAAAATACATTAAGAGTTCTGAATCTAGTTTTATTCTTAGTAAATAAACAAGTGACATCTGGGCCAAAGGGGTGAATATTTTTTTTAAAAGGGCTACTAAACTAGTTTCATTTCAAACTGTTTGGCATGAAATGGAATATTCTGAACAGTTTCTAACTGCTAATATTTGAAGAACTCTTTCTAAGCTCAAAGTACTTAATTTCATGCTTGAATCAGCAGTTTTGTACTTAAAACAATGTTTTATAAAACATGTTCGGAGCAGGTAGAAATGAAACATTTTCCATAATCCATTAATTCCATGGTATGAACTGGGCATTTGAATGTGCTCTTAAAAAGTGAGGTGATGCTTAAAAAGCAAGAGCAAGATGTTCCAGAAGCAAATTTAAATCTACAACTTTATCAGTGATTTTCAGATTCAGACAGATGCTGCCAATATTACCTGGGACAGATATTCCAGCTTAATTTTTTTTTTAAATTTACTTTTTAAAGAATCTTTTTAATGCAGAATGCCTGATGGTTTCAATTCAGCTTCCTTCACTACCCTGCCATAAACATTGATTGTTTGAAAAGTTCATTTTATTTTATTTTTCCACGAGAAATTGCGACAGATTTATTCATCTGGAATCTCTTTAATGAAAATGTATCTGGTCCTTTCAGGAACTCTTACGTCAGGCTTAGGCATCTATGTACAAATACCTGGGTTCACAGCACAAATATCCCGATTGATAAAGAAGAAGAAAAACCTGTGATGCTTAAAGTAAGTCCTGCATGGAACTCAGCTCATGGAACTGTTTAGAGCAGTGGTCACCAACCGGTGGTCCGCAGAGAAATGTCCCCCCCAAAGCACTCCCCCCAAAGCAATTAAACCAGGCTGCGCTGCCCACATGGCCTGCCTACCCACTGGCCCCCACCCTTCAGCCAAGTGCAAACTTTACCTTGAGTAGAGCCATGCGAGGTGGAACTGGAAGGTAAGACCAATGGTGAGGGAGGGAAATCCGCCCCGGGGTGGCTTGCTGACATTGGTGGAAAGTCGGTCCCATATTCCACAGCTGCAGTAGTCACAAGACTGGCCCTTTCATCATCCCAGAGCAGCTGCTCCTCGACCCGGGTGCACCGGCCTGCCATGAACTAGAGGAGGTGCTCCGGGATGATGAAAGGGCCAGTCCTGTGACTACTGCAGCTCAAGAATATGGGACCAACTTTCCCACCAATGTCAGCAAGCTTCCATCAGTCAAAATTCATATTAGTGATTCACGAGATTTAAAATTATGAGTTTGGTGGTCTCTGAGGTCCAAAAGGTTGGCGACCTCTGGTTTAGAGCATAAAATTAGCAAATCTCAGATTATCACAAATTTGATCTACAAATAAAGGAGGATATTTGTAGCTCAGGAATGAAATTAAGGGTCCTTGATGCTTTATGAGCTGGGTTGTTTTCTTGCAGACCAAACTAGATAATGTCATCAGTGCTAATCCCGATGATGTTACCCAGTTTGGGTAATGAAACATCTGCAAGAAAACAACCAAGCTTAGCGAGAACCAAGGACCATCACATTTGACCTAGTACATTATTTATAAAGTTGTAATAATGTTTAATTGAGAAGTTTAGCGTAATGGATAGGCATCAGATTACGGGAGAACATGAGTTCTAGTCTTGCGTTAGGCACTGAGCCAGTTTGGGCCAGTTACTTTCTCTGAGCCCTGGTAAGAAGAAAGCAGTGGCAAATCACTTTGAAAACTGTTGTCCAGAGAAGTATATAGATATTGCCAGATATAAGTCTGATTGAAGACACAAAAGAGTTTATATATTGCATGTTTATAATTCAGTGTAAATTCAGTGTAGATACAACTTACAATTTCACAATACAGTAAATCGGTTAAATAAAGCACTACTATCCAACCTCACTCATTACTGGGACAAGAGAATAACTTGGTTTAAGGGCATATGTTTGTAGGAAGAAAAGAAACATTATTCAAAAGACTTTTGGATCATGGCACTTGCTCCCAATGTCTTTTTTATCCCATAAATAATGCATGCTGGATTACTAATTTATTTTAAAGATTTGTAGGGCTGTGTAACTAAAACTATGTAACTCTGGACAGCATATTGATAAAAACAAGCCATATATCAAAAAAGAAAAAAGTAACAACGAACAATACAGTACATAAATATAAATTGATGACAAGTCATATAACAAAAGAACTACAAGGGGACTCCCACTCCTCTGGCCCCAATGCCTGGCTTGAAAAGCCAGGTTTTAAGGACTTTCCTAAAGGTAAGAAGAGTTGGGGGGGATGTCTCACACATCGGGGAGAGGTCATTCCAGAGAACAGGTACAACCGCAGAAAAGGCACATTTCCTGGGTCCCATAAGATGACGAGGTGGAAACTAATCAAGGAGAGAAGCAATTTAGAATTAAGGAGAAATTTCCTGACAGTTAGAACAATTAATCAGTGGAACAACTTGCCTCCAGAAACTGTAAATACTCCAACACTGGAAGTTTTAAAGAAGAGATTAGATAACCAGTTGTCTGAAGTGGTGTAGGGCTTCCTGCCTAAGCAGAGGGTTGGACTAGGAGACCTCCAAGGTTCCTTCCAACTCATTCTAATTCTAAGAGATTTAAAAGAAGGAACCTGGATCATACTCTTCCCCATGGAAGCACGTGTGAAGCACACATGTTCTTATGAGAGTGTGATCCTTCAAATAGCCCAGCCTTATGCCACGTAAGTCTTTAAAGGTAATAATCAGCACCTGGAATTGCATGTGGAAGCCTATTGGCAGTATTACAAGAGAATAATGAGATGTACGCATAATTATCTGCATTGCTGCATTCAGGATAAATTTAAACTTCTGGATAGTTTTAAAGGTAGTTCTATGTAGAGCTTGTTGTAACAATCCAGTTGGGAGGTGACCAAGGTGTAAGTGAGCATACTTGTACTGATCCTGTACTGATTATAAAGACCCTGTGCTGATTGCTAGATTTTTGAACTGATGTACTTGGCAAACTTCCCCCTTAAGGTAACAGCCTTAAACCTACTATTTTTGTATATTTTTGGTAGAATTACGATTTCTGCTAATGACAAAGAGGGGAACTCTTTTCCCATAAACCTGCATTTATGAATGTATCTAATGCATACTGGCACAACTGTCCTAAGTAAATAATTGAAATACTTAAGATATGGGTTTCATGTATATCTTATGAAAAAAAGAAAGAAATTGAGTTGTGCACTATAGTGTTTCCTATTAAAATTTCAACCACGATTTCTCTAATGCATTCCTTACCACCATTTCCTCTGTTCTTGGGTACTAAAATTACCCTTTTAAAAAAAGATTGGCACCTCTCCTGTAAAAGAGGACAAAGAAGCTTTTGCCGTGGTACCAGTTTCACCTGCCGAAGTTCGAGATTTGGACTTTGCAAACGACGCAAGCAAAGTATTGGGCTCCATTGCGGGCAAGTTGGAGAAAGGAACAGTAACTCAGAATGAAAGGAGGTAAGAGGGTCATAATCCATTTTTAAAGAAATACAGCTTTTATATCCATTTTTGTAGCATCAATATCAATCCTGCAATACCTCCAGAAATATTTGCAGAGCTCAAAATGAAATAAAAAGAAGCACTGTAAAAATGAATAAAACTGTATTGGATCATTCAGTCTTACAGAATCTCCATGTTTGCATAAGTAATTTTGTGAAAGCATGTGAAGACTACAACCAGATTGAAAATTCTACATTATTTTAGGCAATAGAAAATATTGCTAAACTCATCTTGAATTTGGACTTCTTAATATTTTTAAGAATTTAAAGAATTTTTGAAACTGGTTTTGAATTAAATAGTCTTGTATGTATCTGTTTTCTTAACTGAATAGAGTTACAGAATGCATTATTGTGTGGGATATGCTGATATTAAATTTTGCACTAAGAACTAGATTTTCTTTTTTAAAAAATCTCTCTAGATCTGTTACAAAGTTGCTGGAAGATTTGGTATATTTTGTTACTGGTGGAACAAATTCTGGTCAAGATGTACTCGAAGTCATGTTCTCAAAGCCAAACCGAGAACGGCAAAAACTAATGAGAGAGCAAAATATTCTAAAGCAGGTAGAGTGCACAACTCTTGTAATTACTAAGAGCTTATACACATTTCTGACTGTGATGATAGGAAAGGTAATTTCTTCCTTCCTCAAATAATGCTCCAGATTTTCAAGTTATTGCAAGCACCATTTACTGACTGTGGAGATGGGCCGATGCTGAGATTGGAGGAACTCGGAGATCAACGCCATGCTCCTTTCAGACATATCTGCCGGCTCTGTTACAGAGTGTTAAGACACTCCCAACAAGACTACAGGAAAAATCAAGTAAGTAAAATTTGAAAGAATTTAACCTTACCAGGTTGCAGCGCCTAGCTAGCCTTAGGTCATCTAAAAAAAATAAACTGCTTTTGGATGGACCTAATCGCCAGTAGATTGAGAAATTGAACAAACATACCAGAGGTCAGCCATGGCAAGCCACTTCTCTGTTTTTGACAAGAATCATAGTCATCAAGTTGGAAGACACCATTTTTAGGCCACTAAGTCCCAAGCACCTGCTCTATGCAGAACTCCAAATGAAAGCATCCCTAAGAGATTGCTGGTCTCTGCTGTATCTCATCTAATGAAGATGAGTCCAGTGCCTTTTTTGGTCTCTGTTTGTGACACAGAATGCTCTTGATGTTAGGACAAATAGCTCTTACTAATCACAACATAACTTTCTGCTAACTTGACCATGATTTGCATTTTGCAATCTGGAATGAGAGAAAACAAGGTGGTGACCTTTTACTGTGTGATATCCTTCCATGTATGAAGAATGTTGTTTATTTATCCCCCCTTCAGCATCTTTCTCAAGATTAAATACTCCTAACTTCTTCAACTTCTCTTACTCTCAGTGCTTTTGTATGTACCTGTTATTTCTCTGAATTGTTCTTAAATTCCTGGGATTGTGTGCAGTACTTCATGTAGATTCTGAGTAGAGATACTGCCATGATTTAGAAATTATACTTGTGCTGTTCCCAGGTATGTCATGCTGCTTGCTTATTTTCTGTTTGTGTCCAACTACAATCACAGGACCTTTTTCACAAGAACTAAGTAATGCTATATATCATGCCAGATACATCCCACCCTATACCCGCAACCTGATTTTTATTTTCTAACTGAATAACTTTTTACTTTGGATTAGTTAAATGTGAAATCATTCATTCATTCTGAATGGATCTTCAACTTGCAAACTTCCATCCATATGATATTTGGGCTTCTTTCAAATGGAAAATAATTATCAGTTGCTTAATGTGAACTGGATAAACTATTTTTTAATTTGAATAGCAACTGGGCTGAAAATCAGGACTGAACACCTGGTTCAGTCTTAGGGATATGTCTAGTTTTTGATTAAGAACAACCAATAACTCCCTTAAATCTATAAACAGTGGAATTAGCATTTGTTTTCTTTCTTCCTCACCCCTTTTAATACTTTGCCAGGAATATATAGCCAAGCAGTTTGGCTTCATGCAGAAACAAATTGGCTATGATGTCTTAGCAGAAGACACTATAACAGCCTTGCTCCACAACAATCGCAAACTGTTGGAGAAACACATCACAGCTGCTGAGATTGATACCTTTGTTAGCCTTGTAAGAAAAAACCGAGAACCCAGGTAAGCTTTTTAACCAATTTGTCTGCAAACAAATAATAATAATAATAATAATAATAATAATAATAATAATAATAATAATAATAATAATAATAATAAAGAAGGCATGAACATTTAATTGTGGCTCAGATAGCCATATGGCTAATAGCAGTTTGGACTTTAATATATTTGCTTTTTCTTTATGTTTTATTCTGCTGCTGTACTGTGATATCCCTCCTAATCACTGGACTTTTAATAATTCCCAAGATATTGAACAGGTTATCCAAATGCCTGTTCTTTGCGCTCAACTGGTTTAACATTTTAATGGAGTTCTTTTTTTAAAAAAAGCTCTATTCTACCTTATATTATTATGGATTAGTATACTTGATTGAAATGGAATCTGCTGCTATTTGAAAATGGATTCTGTGAGAATCTTAGCAATTTTTAAAATTTAAAGATTTTTAAAAGGAGGTGTTAGATGATCAAAAATGGTAAATCAGCTCAAGAGCTTTGTAATTATGTACTATGAAGCCACAAATATATTTCTGCAAATCTTTAGCATGTTGTTTATAATATAGTTTAGTGGAATCTGGAATATTGTGCCCATTTTTTAGACTTTGTTTTCTTCTCTGAATAGATTCTTGGACTATCTTTCTGATCTTTGTGTGTCTATGAACAAATCTATTCCGGTCACCCAGGAGCTGATTTGTAAAGCTGTATTAAATCCAGCAAATGCTGACATACTTATTGAGACTAAGTAAGTTTAGACATTTTTAAATATATTTCTTCATTTTAGAAAGAAGACAACTATAGCAAAGGTGGCAAATAAAATTACTACCAATTTGGAAGAAATACACAAAAAATGTAGAAATTATTTATAGCAACAGCACGGGTGCTTTCTGGATTCTCCAATCAGCTTATAAGCCTAGAACTAGACAGTACCTGATGAAATAGATTTTAAAACAATCAATAAGAACCATTGCTGTAAAATGCATGATTTGTTACTATAGGTCAGTCAGTGGTGGCTAACCTTTTTGGGCTCCTGTGCCAGCACCCAGAATGCAATGTGCGCCCCCCTCCCCATGCCCCCTGTGCATGCGCGTGCAATCCCCACCACCTTACCTGCACTGCACCTCACAACTGATTTTTCGGCTGGTTTGAGGCCTTCTTTGGCCTCCCAGAGGCTTGGAAAAAGCCTCTGCAAGGCTTTTCAGACCAAATTATAGGCCCATTTTGTTACTTCCGGTATTACAGGAAGTAATGAAACGGGCCTATAATTCGGCCTGAAGAGCCTTGCAGAGGCTTTCCCAAGCCTCTGGGAGGCCGAAAAAGGCCTCAAACCAACCGGAAAAAAAAATCAGCTGTGAGGTATGCACATGCGCAGTAAGGTAAGTTTGACTGTGGCTTATATGCTGGCACAAATGGCTATGCATGCCACTTGTGGCATGTGTGCCATAGGTTCTCCATCATGGCTATAAGTAGTCCTCAACTTATGATCACATTTGAGACCAGCATTTCCACTGATAAGCAAGGCAGTGGTTGAATGAGTCATGGCCGATATTACAACTTTTTTAGTCACAGTTATTCAGAGAATCACTACTGTTGTTAAATGAATCTTGTGGTTGTTAAGTAAACCTGGCTTTCCCTATTGACTTTGCTTATCAAAAGCTGGCTGGGAAGGTTTCAAATGAGGATACTAAGACTCTGGAATGCTGCAACCATCATAAGTACATGCCAGTTGTGAGGCGCCTGAATTTTGATCATGTGATTGTGGGGATGCTGCAGTGGTTGTAAGTGCAAGGATTGTCTGTAAATCACGTGCCATTGTAACTTCAAACAGTCATTGAAAGGTGAAAGGTGGTAAATTGAGGATTACCTTGAAAGGATGTGATGTTACATCAGGTTTTGAAATCTAATGGAAATCCAGCCATACATCCCTGAAGGTAGAAATACAAGTAACTGTTCTTCATTCTTGCACAATTCTCCAGACTGGTCCTGTCTCGTTTTGAATTTGAGGAGTTATCATCTGGAGAGAACTCACTGGAGGTTGGTGAGGATGAAGAAGAAGTCTGGTTATTCTGGCGAGACAGCAGCAAAGAGGTCCGTAGCAAGAGTATCAGAGAGCTGGCACAAGATGCTAAAGAAGGACAGAAGGAAGACCGGGATGTCCTCAGCTACTACAGGTTAACATGACAAGTAACCCTTGGCTTTGGTAGCATAATCCTGAAATGTGTACACTAGAGCTGCTTGCAATTTTATTAAATGGCCTATTCTTATGACTTGAACTCTAATATTCATAGTTAATTTTAAATGCTAGCTATAAAAGCATTTTCAATTTGGAACTATTTGGATATAGCCCCAAACATGCATTTTCAAGAGGCAACTGGACTTTCTGGGTTTTTGTCTTTGAAGAAGTTCTTGGATAAGAAGTGAAATGTCTTCAAATAGAATAGAGAATAGAATAGAATTCTTTATTGGCCAAGTGTGATTGGACACATAAGGAATTTGTCTTGGTGCAAATGCTCTCAGTGTACATAAAAGAAAAGATTCATTCGTCAAGAGTCAAGAATCATAAGGTACAACACTTAATAATATTCATAGGGTACAATAAACAATAAAATCATACTAGGAAACAGTAAATATAAATCGTAAGGATACAAATGACAAACAGTCATACAGTCACAAATGGGAGGGGATGAGTGATAAGAAGTGATGAGAAGATCAATAGTAATAGTAATGCAGACTTTGTAAATAGTTGAACAGTGTTGAGGGAATTATTTGTTTAGGAGAGTGATGGCATTTGGGAAAAAACTCCTTGTGTCTAATTGTTTTGGTGTGTAGTGCTCTATAAAAATCAGAAGGTCCAGTTGCCTCTTGAAAATACACCTTTGGGCAGGGGTGGGATTCAGATTTTTTAACAACTGGTTCTGTGGATGTGGCTTAATTTGTGAGTGTGTGTTGGTGGTCATGTGATTGGGTGGGCATGGCTTGGTGGTCACATGACTGGCTGGGTGTGGCTTGGTGGTCATGTGACTTGCTGGGAATAACTTGGGGGTCGTGTGGTAGGTGGTCATGTGACTTGAGTAGGCATTGCTAGGTTGTCATGTGACTGGGTGGGGGTGGCCATTTTAGCAGTCCATTTTGCCAATTTAGCAGTCCATTAAACAGTACACAGTAGCCTTCTTTTCTATTCTTCTTTTTAATACTGCATGAAGTTTTTGCTCTAGTTTTTTTTTTTTTTACTGGGGGGAAAGGTTGGCAATGCCTGGGGAAGGAAAGGCATGCTTTCCACAGGTCTCATGGCTATATTTAAAGGGCCAGGGTTTGGGACAGCCATGACCTGGATGACTGAGAATCTCCATAGATATTTGGATATAGGAAAGAACTTGGTACAATAACAATTTCATGGAGTTATTCTGCTTCATGCAGTGACCATGTACGTAGTGTGGTTTTATATGGCTGCTTCTGAATTACAAATAACCGAAAGGATTGGGAAAATCAGTTGTCACCATGAAAATCCTTCTTTATTTTTTAAAATATAGAACTGTTTTTTTGTTCTTTATATAGGCTGTTCTTTCAGAGGTAAATAGCATTGGTCAATCTGATACATTTTTCAAAGGCATTGGCTATATGGTAGTGTTATTCAAAACAGTCTGTAAGTAGTTTGGACTCCAGGGCTGTGCTTGTGTAATGTAATGTACACAAAAAAAATTAATTTAGTGACACCCTGCCATCATTATAACCTCATTAGAATGCTTCATTTTTAAATTTGATGATTTCCATGTCCTGTAAGCATGGAATATCTACCAATTTGAAACTGGATGTTAGACACTAACAATATATGTTTTGTACATGATCCAGTTTACACATATGCACAATGTCAGCCGCTCCAGTTTCGTGGCAGAATTTCGAGTTTAATTAAATAGGGAATGAAGTCTTGAAGCATGAATGCTTGTTAACTAAATTCACAGTATAATTTATCCTCTATTTTAAAATCTGATTAATTTATACATAAAATGGATTTCCCGCTCTTCACATCAGAATATGTATCTTATCATGTGTTAAGTATACCTTCTCTGTAGCAGTGCCTGACCTTTAGAGTGAGGTTTCACACACACCCCCAAGATCCAAATGTCCCCCACTCTGCTATTGTTGTACCTCAAGCCTTTGGCAATGGAGAGTGAGACCTCTTTCTTCATTACAACTGATCTGTTGTGCTTGGCATCTTTTATCTTTCATTAATTTTATTATAATTCATTTAATGCGAACTGCCATGATTATGATGACGATTTTTCAATCTCTGAGGTAAAATTATGCTTTCCTAATTTTTCTTCTGCTTTACAAGGTACCAGCTGAATCTTTTTGCTCGGATGTGCCTTGATCGCCAGTACTTAGCTATAAATGAAATATCTGGACAATTGGATGTAGACCTTATTCTTCGCTGTATGTCTGATGAAAATTTGCCTTACGACTTGAGAGCTTCATTTTGTCGACTGATGTTGCACATGCATGTTGACCGAGATCCACAAGAACAAGTGACGCCAGTGAAATATGCTCGACTATGGTCAGAGATACCATCTGAAATAGCAATTGATGAGTGAGTATTTGTGACCAAATGATTCTCTCAATGAAGCACGGTGACCTTAAATCCTTGGGATTCTTCTTACTCTTAAAGAATTCTCTTGTGGGAGAATTGCTATGTTAGCCAGCTGTTGTAAAAAACCTCACAAATCAGAAAGAGTCTAATAACATCTTTTCCAGCTCATAAAATTTGATGCCTTCTAATAAAATCTGTTACTTGAAAAAAGTGTCTGTTATATTCTTTCTGGTAAGAATTTCCAGTATCATCACATTCTATGCAAATTATAAAATTGTACAAAAATATTCTGTAAATATTTTGGACTCCAAGGCTGTGTTTGCGTAATGTAATAAACACACACACATACACACACACACACAAACTAATTGAGTGAGAATCTGCAATTGTACAATTGTACACATTATAATATTTTGGTTAATTAACTACAGTTGAGCCCAAAATTTATGTTGTTATGCAAGACATTTGCTAAGTGAGTTTTGCCCCATTTTATGACCTTTCTTGCCATAGCTGTTAAGTGAATCACTGCAGGTGTTACGTTAGCAACACAGTTGGTAAGTGACTCTAGCTTCCCCTTTGACTTTGCTTGTCAGAAGGTCTCAAAAGGGGATCACAGGATCCCGGGACACTGCAACTGTCATAAATATAAACCAGGTGTCTAGCATCTGAATTTTGATCACATGACCATCGGAATGCTGCAATGGTCATAAGTGTGAAAAATGGTCATAAGTCCCTTTTTTCAATGCCATTGTAACTTTGAATGGTCAATGAATGAACTGTTGTAAGTCGGGGATTCCCTGTATTTTCATAAAGTGTTTTGTGTTAATCTAAATCAGGACTGTCAAACTCCTGGCTTACAGGCCGGATGCGTCACACGCTGGCCATGCCCATGCCCAGTTTAGCAAGGGGGGGAAAGTCCTGATATGTCACATGATGCCACCATGATGATGTGAGTTTGACACCCCTGATCTAAATCAAGTAATAAATTTCTTGCACATTTTTTTTCAAAGGAAAAAAGGAGGCAAGACTTTTTAAAAATGGTCACATTTTTTGTTTTTGTTTTCTTGTTTTTGGATTGTTGTTTAGCTACGACAGCAGTGGAACTTCCAAAGATGAAATCAAGGAGAGGTTTGCACAAACTATGGAGTTTGTGGAGGAATATTTAAGAGATGTTGTTTGCCAAAGATTCCCATTTTCTGATAAAGAAAAAAATAAACTCACCTTCGAGGTAAATGTTTTATGCATCAAGCTGAGCTGCAAGACCAAGTATTAGTGATGCTAACCATAAGTGACTCAGTGGTCAGATCATGTACACATATTTGTATATTTTCTCAAGTCTACCAGTTGATTTAGTCATAGATAAGTTGCATCGCACCTGCCCAGCATTAAAAAAAAAAAAGATTTAAAACCCAGTTTCCAAATTGAGTTAAAAAGATTAGGGGGCAAGAGAAGAGAAAGATTTCTGCCATGTAGAAAATCTGCTAGTAAATCCAGCACTAGCTGAAAAGAATATCAATAGTTAAAGGCAGCTTCAAATGTTTTCCAGCAACTTATCCTATTTGCTTAGTTTTATACCTTTCTATCCCCAGTAGGTTGCTTTGAATAGGAAGTTTACTAGCAAATTAAAGCAATAACTATGCAATAGAAACAGCAGTGAAATACAATATGGCAGACATCTCAGTATGCTAATAGCAGTATCTTAAAATACTTGAGAGAACAAGTAGGTTTTCATGTGGCACTGAAAAGCCATAATGGAGATGTTGAATGGCCTCTCTGGAAAGACTTTTCGGCAAATATGTGAGGCTGCTGCAGAAATTATGATCTTTGTTTTGCTCCCATCTGCCTCATGTAAAAGACCTAGAAAATTTGTCAACTGCTATAAATGCTGGAGATTTTCCAAAATCATACATAGAAGTTTTTACCCACTATGTTTTTGTCATTAAAAACTCCCAACATCTAATCAACAGGAAAGAAATAATAATAATTAAATGGCTGACAGATATAATGATATGTTAAAACGAAATTGTTCTTTTGCTATTCTTTGTGTTGTATTTATTATGTAAAGAGTAACAGAAAATAAGCAGTCCCCTCAACATTAGAGAATGTAAATTATCTGGACAAAAATCAGCTCTGAAAAATAAGAAGTATAAAATCTGAAAAAAAAAAACATAGGCACTGATTATTCAGTACAATACTATAGCACTGGTATGTGTTTTAGAATAAAGATATTTAGAAACTTACCATTTTGCATAAAATATTATTTCTACATTTACTTATTTGTCAGATTTGACAACTGCCCACCTCCCTCACAGGGAGATTCTGAGTGGTGTGTAATAAAATATTAAAAGCATAAAAATAATATATAAAATTTCAACGAGGCAAGGAATGTTAAAAATTAATTAAAAGGCAGGAAATGACTTTGGTACCTTAGACAATTTTATGAATTTTAAAAACAATATTGAGTTTGTAAAAAAAAAAATCCAGTACAACTGATTCTCTTTTTTTCTTTTAAAAACAGGTTGTGAATTTAGCCCGAAATCTGATATATTTTGGCTTCTATAATTTTTGTGATCTTCTAAGACTAACAAAAATTCTCTTAGCTATTCTGGACTGTGTTCATGTTGCAACTGTTTTCCCTATTACAAAGGCAACAAAAGGGGAAGAAAGTAAAGGTAAGAATGGCAAGGAAAAGTGGAAGAGACGTTGAGAGACATTTGACCCATCAAATAAGAGGATGGCATGGTCTTTAGGTTTTTTTACTCAGGACAGGTGCAGTATTAGATTGCTATCCACAATCATTTCACATTAAGAATCAGGGTAGAATTTCCTACAAATGCATTCTAATGTAGAGCTGAGTATCTTATTTACAACATTTATACATTTTATTTGTATTATTCAGAGATGTAAGTTTGTGAGATTACACTAAATCTTGCACTTACAATCTTGAGAGTTTGAAATTATGCATTATAATAAGATGCAAACAGTATTCCTTGAATGGTAATTTATGGGAGTATCTTGCAAAATGTCAGTACAGAGAATTAGTGCCATTTGATTGCATGTAAAAATAAACCACTCTGCTTTGTGGCATTCCATGAACCTTTCTGAATGCTGAAATTTTTCTTTTATAAAAAATAAACACAATCTTTCCTAGGGTTCTTGAACTAGTATAACAAAACCCAAATGGC
Source organism: Notechis scutatus (assembly GCF_049901735.1). NCBI lineage: Eukaryota > Metazoa > Chordata > Lepidosauria > Squamata > Elapidae > Notechis > Notechis scutatus. The sequence continues at coordinate 42,016,938 of NC_142010.1, forward strand.
ATTTATGAAACAAGCAAAATATCAATGCTTTAAAGTGATTGAAATTTTAATAAGTGCTTTGTAGTTTCAGTTTCTTATTTACAAAGCATACACCAAGTTATTCAGGTTGGCCAAAAATACTGTATGATTTTTAGCATCTATGTCAGCTTTTTGTGCATAATTAGATAATACTAGAGATGGCATAGTTATACTTCAATAATGTACTGTATAGAACAGTCACATGTTCTATAACAGTGAGATGAGATTTCTCTTGATTAAGAATTATGCAACTTTAGTTCTGCAGTCATATATTAGAGCCAGTTGGTCTAGTGTTTAAGGTACCAGGCTAGAAAGCAGGAGACTGTGAGTTCTAGTCCCGCTTTAGATATGAAAGCTGGCTGGGTGACTTTAGGCCAGTCAATTTCTCTTAGCCCAACTCACCTCACCTCACCTCACAGAGTTGTTGTTGTGGAGAAAATAGGAAGAGGAAGGAGTAATAGGTATGTTTATCACCTTGAGTTATTTATAAAAATAATAAATGTAGGCAATCAATCAATCAATCAATCAATCAATCAATCAATTCAAATTTAAAATATTTGTCTGGGGTATTTATCTGTTTCTGAAGGGAGCAATGTGATGAGATCGATCCATGGTGTTGGAGAGCTTATGACCCAAGTGGTACTCAGAGGTGGTGGGTTCTTGCCTATGACACCCTTGGCTGCTGTCCCAGAAGGTAACGTGAAGCAAGTTGAACCCGAGAAAGAGGACATCCTCGTAATGGATACCAAACTGAAAATAATTGAAATCCTCCAGGTATAGTTCAGATGACACGGCATGGACATTTTTGCTGATGTCAATTCATTCTTATATGGTTTTGATTTTTATTCAACACAATTAGAATTGGAAGCAAACAAATGTTTTTCCCCAACTATATTAACAGTAACATAATTGTTCATGAATCTTTTGCAGTAAATCACTGAATAAGTAGAAGGAAAATATTATTGAAAAGATGAGGAGCAGAGCAATTCAGTAGAAATGTTTAGGAAGCTGGCGTGCTCCACTAACAGTAGTTCAAAGTCTTAAGCATTTTTCAGAACCTCTTTTAAGCCTTGCACAATTTGTATACTGTTCAATTCTGCGGACATTCGAACACTATTCAAGTCAACATATATAAAGTTACAGCATATCTTTCTATATAACTCAGTTCTTTCTTAGACATGCATTCTTGAAAGAATCTTGAGAAAATTTAGGAAACTGAAGATTTTCATGCCTGCTATATATTTGTAAGACTCCCAGAATCACCATGTAGAAGAGATAGTGGTATAAAAATTGATTGAATGAATGAATGAATGATAAAGCTTGAGCAAGGAGAAATGTCTATATAGAAGTGATTGGACATACAGATTTATTTTCTGGTATCTCTAGTTAGAAAGATCAAATGTTTAAATTTGTTAAAAAAAATTGTACCATTTTTGTTGTTATTTCTCACAAATATTGATTATCTGTCAATTTGGAATCATTTATATCCAACACTAATGATAATGTAAGAATTTATTTATTTACTTCTTTTATTACATTTATATGTTGAAGTGACTCTGGGTCACTTAAATACATCCCATTGAAATCGTATGGTTATATTTATTTATTTATTTATTTATTTGATTTGCCAATTGTTTACAAGATAATAAGTATAAGCGTATACATAGTTGTGAATACATGAAATGGGTACATATAAGAAAAATAAAAGAATAAGAGAAACAATAGGACAGGGACGGTAGGCACGTTGGTACGCTTATGCACGCCCCCTACAGACCTCTTAGGAAGGGGGTGAGGTCAATAGTAGACAGTCTAAGGTTAAAGTTTTTGGGGATTTGGGGAAGAAACCAGAATCAGGTAGAGTATTCCAGACGTTGACCACTCTGTTGCTGAAGTCGTATTTCCTGCAATCAAGTTTGGTGCGGTTTACTTTGAGTTTGTATCTATTGTGTGCTCTTGTGTTGTTATGGTTGAAGCTAAAGTATTCATTGACAGGTAGGACATTGCAATGTATGATTTTATATACCATGCTTAAGTCAGACCGAAGACGGCGTAATTCAAGGTTTTCTAGTTCTAGAATTTCAAGTCTGGTGGCATAAGGTATTCTACAACGAGTAGAAGAGTGGAGAACTCTCCTTGTGAAATATTTCTGGACTTTCTCAATTGTGCTAATATCAGATACGTAATGAGGGTTCCAGACTGATGAACTGTATTCGAGTATTAGTCTAGCAAATGTTTTGTATGCTCTGGTTAGTAGTGTGATATTACCAGAGAAAAAGCTACGTAGGATTAGGTTAACAACTCTTAATGCCTTTTTGGCTATGTAGTTGCAGTGGGCTCTAGCACTTAGATCATTAGAGATGAGTATTCCAAGGTCCTTTACAGAGCTTGGGTCATCAACAAGTTCTTGACTATTCAGCTTGTATTTTATTTTCTGATTTTTTTTTGCCAATATGTAAGACAGAGCATTTATTTGTTGAGATTTGAAGTTGCCATTTGTTTGACCATTCAGATACATAGTCAAGATCTTTTTGAAGGGTAGCAGTATTGTCTGTGGTATTGAACAGCTTTACATCATCAGCGAAAAGAACGCAATTGCTCTTAATATGATCGCAGAGGTCATTTATGTAGAGTATGAAGAGAGTTGGTCCTAGAACACTGCCTTGGGGGACACCACTATTGACAGGTACTGGATTTGATAGGACGCTCCCGATTTTGACCATTTGTTGTCTGTTTGACAGGAATGCTTCTATCCAGTTATTCAGTTGTCCAGAGATACCATAGGATTTTATTTTTAGGAGTAGTTTGTCGTGTACCACTGAATCAAAGGCTTTACAGAAGTCTATGCAGATTGCGTCTATTGCTTTGCCCTGGTCGAGTTGTGTCGTCTGTTGTATTGGTCTAGACGGACACACCAGGCAGACGCAGGAGCTGAAGAATAACGTTTCTTTATTTGAAGCAGTAACAGATTAACATGGCTGCCCAGCTGGGCTGGCAGCCGGCTGGCTGGAGCCGGGCCCCAACTGCCCCCAGTTGATGCCGTTTGACAGCTCCTTATATAGTCTGCTGTCAAACGGCACCAACCAATGGGAACAGTAAGATGGTCCCGCTCAAAATGCGGACCAGGTTGAAGACTTAGCTAGTCAGGGACACAACACCCCTTTCCCTAGCTAAGGACATGCGCTGCCCAGCCTTTTGGGAATACAATGGTATAACCAGGGAATTGAACTAGTGAGGAAATTGAACTAGTGGCCAGGGCGAGCACCTGGCCTGGGAAGGAGACCCTGACAAACGTGGCAAGCAACCCTGCCCAGGTGACCTCCCGCCTGTGGCGGAGTAGGGGCCCACATCCCAAGGGTTGTGGGTCAAATACTGACAGCTGCCTGCCTTGGAACCAACGCTGTAGAGATGGCAGGTCTAGCTGTGGCTTGCACAAAAAATGGCACCCCACCTGTCACAAGGCAGGAGCCTGAGAAGGGGAACCAGGTAAGATGGTGAATAAACCTGTCTGGTGACTGCCTGCATGGGGTAGGGCAGAGGTGCCTGAACCCTAAGGCTGGAGGCTCGTTGTGCTCTCCTGGCCCCCCTTGGGACAAGAACATCCAACCTCCCACCTACCTAGCTTTGCCCCCTGGGGTAGTGCTAATGACAAAGGGAGACAAGCCAAGGTGGGAGAGACCCTGGAGGTGGGTGCATGGAACTTCCTTGTTCAACGCCTGACACCCCCTCCCCTAAATACGGATCCATCCCCCAGAGCCATTGGAAGGGGGCAGAGAGAATTTTATTATCTGCATCTCTGCAGAGCCAATGGCTGCACCCATGTCCACAATGGTGAAAAGCCTGAAATGGAGAAAGGCCTGGAGCTGAACGCAGCAGGCCCACGAAGAGCTGCACCCGCAGTAGGCCCATCGCTCGGCAGCCGGTGGAAGTCGAGGAGGCGCTCGGGCTGTCGGCGGCCACGGCGGAGGCGGCAGCGGCGGCGCGATGGCCGGGACGGGAGGCGACTGCAGCGGAGGTTGCGCGGCGGCTGCGGAGAGAGACGGCGGCTGCGGATGCTGCGCGCGGCGGCGGCGGCAGAACGGAGGCCGTGGCGGCGGCAGGAGAGGCAGGCGGCGGCGGCGGAGCGAGGCGGCGGCTGTGGAGGCCCGCGACGGCGGCGGCAGAAGAAACGGAGGCCGCGGCGGCGGGCGGGAAGCCGCAGCGGCGGCAGAACGGAGGCGCGGTGGCGGCAGGAGAGCGGAGGCAGCGGCGGCGGCGGCAGCGAGGCCGCAGCGGCGGCAGAACGGAGGCCGCGGCGGCGCTGAAGAGCGGAGGCGCGCGCGGCGGCGGCAGCGAGGCGCGGCGGCAGAACGGAGGCGCAGCGGCGGCTGAAGAGCGGAGGCGCAGCGGCGGCTGAAGAACGGAGGCGCGGCGGCAGAAGAGCGGAGGCGCGGCGGCGGTAGGGAGGCAGCGGCGGCTGAAGAGCGGATGGCGCGGGCGGCGGCAGCGGAGGCGCAGCGGCGGCTGAAGAGCGGATGGCAGCGGCGCGGCTGAAGAGCGGAGGCGCGGCGGCGGCAGCGGCGCAGCGCGCGCGGCGAGAGCGGAGGCGCGCGGCGGCGGCAGAAGAGCGGAGGCCGCAGCGCGGCTGAAGAACGGTGGCGCGGCGGCTGAAGAACGGAGGCGCGGCGGCGGCAGAAGAGCGGAGGCGCGGCGGCGGCAGCGGAGGCCGGCGGCGGCGGCTGAAGAGCGGATGGCGGCGGCAGCGGAGGCGCGGCGGCGGCGGAAGAGCGGAGGCGCGGCGGCGCTGAAGCGGAGGCCGCAGCGCGGCCAGAAGAGCGGAGGCCGCGGCGGCGGCAGCGGAGGCGCAGCGGCGGCTGAAGCGCGATGGCCGGAGCGGCGTCCTTGGCGGGAGCGGCTGTCGGGAGTCGCGCGGCGGCGGCAGCAGCAGTAACAGCGGCCGGATCGGTGTGGGGGTGGAAGTGTAGTCTCGCCGGCCTTCACGGCCTTGAGGCGAAATCTGGACCTCTGCTAGAGGCTGTAGGCTTTTGCGCTCTTGTGGCGCCCACGGGGTGGGGGTTTTTCGCCAGCCTTCACGGGCCTTGAGCGACGTCTGTTCCTCGACTGGGGAGGCTTTTCAGACTTCTGCGCTTTTGGTAGCGCCAACGGGGTTCGCCAGCCTTCACGGGCCTTGAGGCGACGTCTGTTCCTCGACTGGGAGGCTTTTCAGACTTCTGCGCTTTTGGTAGCGCTAACAGGGTGCCTTTCGCACGGAGGCTAGAGTGCCTGTCAGGCAGTGACTTTCTCCTCAGCTCAGGGAGACTTTCTCCTCAGCTCAGGGAGACTTCCTTTTCCTCAGCTCAGAGAGACTTTCTTTTCCTCAGCTCAGAGGCTCTTTTAAATTTGGCGCGCAGAGACTGTCTGCGGCTCCAGACATTCTGTGGCTTCAGCTCTTTCTTCAGTGACTTAGCTTCTTGCCTGGGTGTCTCTTCTGACATCCCATCCTCGTCGCCAGTGTTGTATTGGTCTAGACGGACACACCAGGCAGACGCAGGAGCTGAAGAATAACGTTTCTTTATTTGAAGCAGTAACAGATTAACATGGCTGCCCAGCTGGGCTGGCAGCCGGCTGGCTGGAGCCGGAGCCCCAACTGCCCCAGTTGATGCCGTTTGACAGCTCCTTATATAGTCTGCTGTCAAACGGCACCAACCAATGGGAACAGTAAGATGGTCCCGCTCAAAATGCGGACCAGGTTGAAGACTTAGCTAGTCAGGGACACAACATCGTCCATATGTTTTTGCAGTGTAAGAGTTGCAGATTACAGGATAGTTTTTTCTGAAACCAAATTGTTTATTGGAGAGTAGGTTGTTTGTCTCTAAGTGGAGGATAATGGATTGGTTAATAATTGATTCCATGACTTTACAGGTGACGCAGCATAAGGAGATTGGCCTGTAATCTTCAACTAGGCTTGGGTCTCCCTTTTTGAAGATGGGGATGACTGTGGCTTGTGACCATAGGTTAGGCAAGGAGCTGGTTCTGAAAGATTTTTCAAAGATTATGCTTAGAGGTTTGGCTATGGCAGTGGATAGCTTTCTTAAGAAGTAGGCACATATTCCATCCGGTCCAATAGATAGAGATGGTTTTAGATTGCGTAGTGATTTTTCAACATTGTCTTCTGTGAAATCGATATGTATTAGATCATTGTTGTTATCTGTGGTACGGCTAGGAAATACTGGGCATGATCCATTGCTGTTTACAAATACTGAGCCGAAGAATGTGTTAAAGATGTTGGATTTAATGGTGTCGTCGTTGCAGTCTTTACCATCAGGTCCTATCAAGGGAGGGATGGACCTTGAGTCTTTTAGTTTGTTGTTTACAAAATTGTAAAAAGCACAGGTGGAATTGGTGCTTAGAAGGTTTTCCTCTTGTTTAATGTGATAATTGGTGCATTCGGTCTTTATCTGGTGGCATAAATTTTTGTATCGGTTTTTGAAATTGGCAACGTGACCAGATTTGTTTTTCCGCCAGAGTGATCTCTTTTTGGATTGAAGTTTCCTTATTGATATGGGTAATCTGCTTTTTTGTTTTGTTTTGGGAGTTGTTGTTGGAACATATAGTTTGATGACTCTTTTGACTTCAAGTAAAAATATGTTGTAATGGTCTTCAACAGTATTGCATCCAGTGAATAGAGATTGCCAATCAAGGGATGAGAGATCGTTGTCTATAAGATCATAGTTGCCTTTTTTGAAGTTACAATTGGGGATTACATCATAGTGGTGATTTTTGTGTGGACGTATGTTGAGACAAAAGTCAATCATATTGTGGTCACTACTGGAAAAGGGTTCTTTAGTTTGTATTCCGTAAATATGTATGGTCAAAATATGTTTAATAGAGTTATAGTGCTATTCAACAGTTTTAGACAATCCATTTTTTTACAATACTGTACAATGAACACTTTAAAAGACTGATTACCAATAGTACTGTTTTTCCAGACTTTACCTGGTATTCTCAAACAGTGTTTATTTCAATTCTAATGCTAATATAAATCAGATGTAAGCTTCTGTCAGGCGTGAAGAATTAGGACCACTAGTTAGCAACATAGAAGATTTATTCAAGCCTATGCACAAGAATCTCATCAACAGTAAACTGGTGCCGGATAAGGCTAAACGAAATTCAGGAGGAGTTGGAATTGGAATCCTTGTGAGAATGCAACAGGTCTAAGCTGATGATACATTTAACTCAGCCCCCTAGCAATGTCTGTACTGCTCTTACTGCTCTTTTTCAGCCTTAGAAAGAAGGCAACCAATCAATCCACTAGATTTACAGTTTGTTTTTTTTCATTATCTTTAGAGGTCTCAAAACTGCATGAAACTGTGCTTCTGTTGTTCTCTCAAATCACTATTGATTCAGATGAAATTTCTTCTTACTTAAGTTGATTTTAAGTATAGAAAATAACTTCAGTTATTATTTGTTATTGTTTCTGTTTATATCATGCATTTTTGGCTAAAGTTCATTGATACTTTAAATTTGGTAACCTAAGATCCATCACAGTTTAAGCTTATTTGTCTCTTGGAATACAACCTGGATAACATTGTATAATTAATATTGTTTTCATTTTTATTCAAACATTGGAACCACCAGTTTATTTTGAATGTGAGATTGGATTACCGAATCTCATGCCTTCTATGTATATTTAAACGAGAATTTGATGAAAGCAATGCACAGACATCTGATTCACCTTCAGGGAGCAATAATCAAGAAATGCCAAATGTACCAGGTCAGTAATTTGCATATTGTTGCATTACAGAGTACAAGCAAATGTTTTTCAGCTTGGGAGCTGCTGTTTTTTCTCTTGCTGATGATGGATCCCTTCCAGTGAGATCCCCTCACTCATCAAAAGAGGCACTACAGAAAGTATTGGCCCATTATTTTTAAGATTTATGAGATGGTTTTCAGGCTATTGGTGGTGCATTTTGGGTCACAAAAGCTTAAATATATCCATTTTCATGTTGATGTTTTGCATTAACATTTGAAACACATTTTGGCAGTTTCAACTTTTCCCCCACTGACTTTTTTATGACAGGAGGGAATATTTTTGTCTTGCACAAGATTAGCACATTCTTTTCTAGTCTAACACACTCAAAATGTCCTGTAATATTGATTTTAGTCAGTATAAATAGCAATACTTTTTAGGCTATTTCTTGTGGCAATTAATATCTAGAGCAGCTCAGAATAAAATAAAGCAACATCCATTCCACTTTCTAAGCAAAGTAGAAGTTATGGCAATCTGCTACCATATTTGTATGTTGCAAAAGATGTAAGCATGGGTTAAATTAAGATTTCTTGTATTTTGGGCTGGCGTTGAGAGTTGCAGTCCCATATCTCTGGAAGAAGCCAGATTGGGGAAGGTGTCTAAATATTGTGATCAGTATATTTTGATTTATGTACTTGAGTGAAAGGTGAGATCTTTGAGTTACTGATAGATCTACTGTTTGTATATTCTATGATACAGTTCATAAACATAGTATCTTTTTACATGTGAATTTGTGAATGAGTGGTATTAGGAGGAGAAAAGCACAGATGGATAATGTACAAGTTGCTTATTCATCTTCTGCTGAACTGGGAAAATGACAAGAGCATGTTTTAAAATATTTTTTTTAAATAGAGCATCTTCTGCTATCTGTCTTAGTATAAATTGTTCCATTAAGCAATTTCTGTGGAAACTGTTTACATTTCCCTCACTGGCTTAATTTATATAATGCTTTTACAGTTTTGAAGCAGGAAAAACTGCCTTGCTTGTTAGATGTAAGTTCTTATAGTTCACTTATTTTATTCTTCAGAAAGGGGGGGGGGGGAGTGATGGCTTGATTTGAATTATTGTTTTATTGTTCTGAACTCAGCATAGACCACATTATTTGTTTTCCTTTACAGGTGCTCTTGACTTTGAAAATATTGAAGAACAAGCAGAAGGGATATTTGGAGGCAGGAAAGTAAACTATGGCAATTTGTATTCTTTTGTTCTCAACTATATGTAAAATAGTTTCTGGAAACCTGATGTTCATAGTTTTAGAGGATAAATTCTGAGGGTTCACATTACACTACTAGTGTGCCCATGGGTATCTCTTTTTGTGCCCTCTGGGACTCTTTTGTGATTGAGCATACTGTCTTGGCAACTGTTTCCCAAGAATGGAGGATGAATATGTTCTCAAAAGTAGCTACCTGGGCAAAATATTTGTGAGCATTCAAATTGCTTGTACCAATTATTTGAGAACCCACTTAGTTACATATAAGCCTCCAACATTGACTTCCTTTGAAAAACACATTTAATAAACAAGCAAATAATATTGGCCATGCACTATAATGCCTAGATCTTTTCTATTTACCAGATTTAAATGAGGTTTCATCTATTTTATTCAGTTCTCTTGTTCTTTCCTTTGCTTGTCCTTTTCTTTGCTAAAATACACATAGGGAATTTTTATATCTAAGAAGTGGAGGTTATTTATGCTCCATCAATAAAGAAAAATAAAACAAATAGGTTGGAGGAAAACTAATGCTGTAGTTTAGGAGCATCTTTTATTGTGTGCTACAATGTTGGGTCGCATTCTACATGACATGAATGCAATGATGAGTGGGGATTAAATATCTTTATTGTGATAAAATATGAATGTTGAATGTTCCAACATTATGAAGACAAGCTGGGTAGAGCTCACCTAAGAAGTTTGGCAGTCAATGAGAGAAAGAAGTTACTAATTTTCAAGGACAAAATGCAGATGCTTGGTGTTGAGAGAAGTACAAAGGGAGAAAGTTGCTAATGAAGAAGCTGTCATTCACTTTCCACTGGTGGTTAAATAACTGACATTATATTCAATTTTAATTTATAGTGCTTTCTCCTAACACCAGATGAAATACAGTCAGGGAAACTGGGCTGTCCTTAAGCTTACTTAAAAAGTAAGAGTTCTTACTTTCATTTTAATGTTGTTATATTTTGTGTTTTTAGTGAAGAGAATACACCACTAGATTTGGATGATCATGGCGGCAGAACTTTCTTGAGAGTTTTGCTCCATTTAACAATGCATGACTATCCCCCACTAGTATCTGGGGCACTTCAGCTACTCTTCAGGCACTTTAGTCAGAGGCAAGAAGTCCTCCAGGCCTTTAAACAGGTAAATGCAGTTGTGCGATGTTCTCTAGTTACTTTGAAATATAGAGCAAACACGTACTGCAATTAACCGATTGCAATTCATGTAAGGTTCAACTGCTTGTTACCAGCCAAGATGTTGACAATTACAAGCAGATAAAGCAAGATTTGGATCAGCTGAGGTCCATTGTTGAAAAATCGGAACTCTGGGTATACAAAGGACAGGGGCCTGATGAAGCTGCAGATGTAACAACAGGAGAAAATGAACATAAGAAAAAGGAGGTAAGAAAAAGAACTTTTATTAAGGATTTTTAATATTATTAATTACGTTCAATCTGATCCCATTTAATATCTTCCCATTATAATCTATCTAAATAAATATTTTAGGTCCAAACCATATACAGTAAATCCAGAGTTCTTCACAGTTTGCTAAAGTCTAAATCTGGTGAATATGATTAAGATTCATATTTGTGTATTAATTTTATTTCCCTTCCCAACATCCTATTAACAACCTATTGATTATTAAACCAAAATGTGCAACATGAAACAATCCTAAAATAAGATATATCTACAGTAATATTATATTTTCAGCGTTACAGTATCTATTTCAGAACTTGGAATAGATTCTTATTATTCATCACCCTGGGATGTTCAATGATACAAAAAATAGTATTTTATAGATGTAACCACATCTTTAAATCACATCATATGGATTAAACATTCTTTAAAACTTATCCCACTGATATCCAACCTAGGTATGTAGCTCAGGGTCTTGTTGCCATCTGCGCTTCGTTCTTTGCTTGTCCACATTTCATAACCAAACGCCACTCATATTCTAACCCTTCACTCCAAGCTATAGTATAGTTAAGGCAGTTCTTTTTTAACTTGTACATAAAATTTAACTAGTTTTAAGAACCTCTAAAACCTTTCCAAAGAATATTAATAATTTAGGAGTTTCACTCATTGCTATGTGTTAGTCCTAAAGTATAAGCTCAAAAGTTCATTGTTTTTTTTAATACACAATCATTAGGCAAAGTTAGGTGACCTACGGCACATCTTAAAATATCAAATATAGTGGAGAGATGTTGAGAACTATAGCTAAATAACTCTTGGAAAGACACAAATACACACACACACACACCCCACACAGCTTCTTGACCAAGTGCAAAAATGGTTTAACTTAGACACTCCATGAAGTAAGATTGACAAAAAAACTTTATTAAAATCTACAGCTCACAAATACAAAATTCTTTTAGTTAAAAAAAATAAAGTATTTTAGCATAAATATGAACAGTCAACATTCCAATAATATGTTAATGTAAAGTGTAAAAAACCTAAAACTTTCTGTTATACAGTTAATAGAGTTGTGGTGTTTCTTTGTTTGTTACTGGTTTTTTTTACTGTAAAATTGGAATGTCTCTTGTCAAATTAACATGCTTGCCTCCTTTAAATCCATGTGCAAATTAATTCAGCAAATTCATCCTTCATTACGTGCCATAAACTGAAAGAAAAATGTTTAGTTGCATGGTGAGAAAATATCAGCTTAGACGTGTATGTGTACAATGTCAGCATGTCTCAATCTTTAGTCTGTAATAATAGCATTAAACATACAGTACTAAAACTTAAGTGGTTATTGAAAAATTGCTACAATAAGGTTGACAGAAAGGAAATAAAATTTTGCCATATGCCTTCAGTAATTACTACTAGATAATTAATGATAGGATAGAAATTGATCTTACATGAAGAAAATCATCTTCATACATATTTAAGATTTTGTTAAAACTTCCACCCGCCTTTTCTCAATGCTTCAGTTTAGGCAAAACCTGCTGCAATAGTAAACATTGGAGAGTTCTGGTAACAAAAAAAATGCTCAAAGTGTATATTCATGAACTCCAGAGTTTTAAAAAGCAATATTGATCTTTGTTTGTCCCCTAGGAAGGTCGCAGCAAATCATCTAAACCAGAAAGCACTAGTAGCTATAATTACAGGGTAGTAAAAGAGGTAAGATTCTTCCATTCCCAAATATCAATTTCTTTTGTACTCTTTTCTTTTTTATGTATACACTGAAGAATTTTAAATGTGTAACAGAGTAATTATGTTATTGTTTGAACATAAAATACTCTTTGACTTAGGGAAGATAAAAAGGCAGTTGCTGGATACATGGAGTTCTGTAGTTGAAGAGTTTGGGTTCCTAAGGAACAGCTAAATGTTCAGTACAGGGATAAATATTTGTGAACAATCTTAAATATCATAACTCGGTCTAACTAGATCTTAACAAGCTCACGATGTGATAAATTAGGCAAATGAAGTGTTGATAATATGTGTGATCTGTATATCTTAATTTGCATTTCAATTGGGCAAATAGTTTTAAATTCATCCCAATATGTGCTCCCAATTGCTTGAGGAGGGATGAAAGGACAGAAATAGAGGCTTGCTATATAATTTCTAACTAACACAGATAAGAGATAACAGATAATCAGAGTGGAAGGGGACCTTATAGGTCATCTAGTCCAACCCCCCGCCCAAGCGGGAGACCTTACACCATTTCTGACAAATGGCAGTCCAATCTCTTCTTGAACGTCTCAAGTGATGACGTTCCCACAACTTCCGAGGGCAAGCTGTTCCATTGGTGGATTGTTCTCACTGTCAGAAAGTTTCTCCTTATTTCCAGGTTGAATCTCTCCTTTTCCAGTTTCCATCCATTATTCCTTGTCTGGCCTACAGGCACTTTAGAAAATAGCTTGACCCCTTCCTCTCTGTGGCAGCCCCTCAAATATTGGAAGACTGCTATCATGTCTCCTCTGGTCCTTCTCTTCAGTAGACTCGCCATGCCCAGTTCCTGTAACCGTTCTTCATATAATTAAATCTCCAGTCCCCTAATTATCCTGGTTGCTCTTCTCTGTACTTTTTCTAGAGTCTCAACATCTTTTTTATAATGTGGTGACCAAAACTGGATGCAGTACTCTAGGTGTGGTCTTACTAGGGCTTTATAGAGTGGTATTACTACTTCACTTGATCTTGATTGTATCCCTCTGTTAATGCAACTATAAAATACGTGAAGGTATATGGTTAGGAGTCTCTTTTGCCTCTCTCTTCCCTTTCCTCATTTCAAATAGAAAAAAAAACTAGATTGACCAATTAAGCATTTTTGTCAATCATTCTGCTTCTGCTAGAGAGAATTTTCCTGAAGAAGGGCTCCAGTACATGTCCAAAAGCATGGAAGACAAAACCAGTGGTTCCAGTGATCAACCCAGATTGGATCCTGTAGACCTGATATTGCTTAGAGCAATGCAGATAATAGTGTCAGCTCCTGGAAATATTGATTTATCCACATGAAAATTTTAAGATTTGGATGATTTTTTTGCTGTATGTTTGTTACTGAAATATGAAGAGACAGAAGCTTGTTGTCCTTGAATATGAAAACTAATGAGGGTCCAACATTGCTCTTTAGTTATGGTAGCCACAATCTTAACAAAATTGCTGCCTTATTTAAACAGTTCATTTCTTTGTTTTGTTCTTAAAACCAAACTCTTTGATTTGTATCATTCTTTGTTCTGTCGAAGAAACAGTTTTTCCTTCTGCTTTGTCTGGGGAGAAAAATCGGTTTCTAAAAGGAATATTTATTTGCAGATTTTGCTTCGCCTTAGCAAGCTTTGTGTCCAGGAGAGTATCTTGGTCAGGAAAAGCAGGAAACAGCAGCAGAGATTGCTCCGAAACATGGGGGCTCATGCGGTGGTACTGGAACTCTTACAAATCCCCTATGAGAAAGTGAGGTTTGCATGCATCTTTTACTTTAACTTTGTCCACAAAATATTTTCATACCTTTATTACATCTAAAGCCCACCTCTCAAAAATGGCACTGAGCATCAAAGAAGCTGCTAGTGTTAAGTCTCTATATCTTTGGAAATGGTTTATTCATTTAATGCTTAGCAATAGCACTTAGACTTATATACTGCTTCAAAGTGTTTTACAGTCCTCTCTAAGAGGTTTGCAGAGTCAGCATATTGCCCCCAACAATCTGGATCCTTGTTTTACTGACCTCAAAAGGTGGAAGGCTGAGTCAAACCTTGAGCTGGTCAAGATCAAACTCCTGGCTGTAGGCAGAGTCAGCCTGCAATACTGCATTTTAACCACTGTGCCACCATGGCTCTGTTGCTTATTGAAGCAACATTGGACAGAATTTCTGCCAAAGCTTTCTCTATTACAAGGATGAATAAAAGAAAAAGCCAGAATAATTTGGTTTTTATTGAGAAGGAGATATAAATGTCCATGAAGTGTCTAAAGCAATACCTGGTCCTTCAGTTATGCATAGAAATTAATATTGTAATTTTTGTAGCTGATTTTCTTCCCAATTTAAAATTGGTAAATGTATATAGTCTTGAAGCAATTCAACAAGAGAAGCAAAGCATCACAAAGGATGAATGGCAAGAAGACGTACAGAACAGTTGGGTGTTCTGAGTTTAAAACTAGTGAAAATGGGGGGGGGGGATGTCCAGCTTCCTTTCATTGGGCCAATTGCTTTCTCTCAATCCAACTTCCCTCACAAGAGTAGAGTTATAGAGAAAATAAGAGGAGGGAGCATTAGGTATTTATGTTGCCTTGAGTTGACCAACTCATGTAAGGGAGTAAGGAGTTTCTTAGTAATGATGTTTGAATGTTCTAATAATTGTGTGCATACGGTATGTATGTTGATTGTTAGCTAAATGTTATGAGGATCTTCAAAAGAGAACTTGGCTACTGTAGTTTTAAAAGGTGTGTCTATTCTTCCCATTAATAAAATGATCTGTGCTAATGGTTTTCTGAGCACAGACTGGCAATGATGTTCTGTAATTGGCTATGAAATATTTAGAAATCTTGTAAGTGACTGGTGATGGTAACATGTTACATCACAGAACCTTACCCCTGCTTTCTTTAATTTGCTTGATATAATTATTATGGACAGGCATGGATTCTATTTGTCTAATCCCAATGTAAAACTATTAGAATAGGTCATCCTGAAGCTATTGTAATCTTAATCCTTTGGGAGATTTATTTTGTGTGTGTGTTATAGGCTGAAGATATACGCATGCAAGAGATCATGAAACTGGCCCATGAATTTTTACAGAATTTCTGTGCTGGCAATCAACAAAACCAGGCTTTGCTACACAAGCATATAAACCTGTTTCTCAACCCTGGGGTAAGAAATAATTAAAGTCTATTCCATAAACCTGTTTTATATTTGTCCCAAGTGGTTGAGTTTTGAGTTTCACTGAGAGTTTTCTGGATACAAATCCAATTTTGAAATCCTCATTTCTGCTTCATGCCAAAGCCTGTGTGCCTTAAAAATACAAAAACAGGCAAAAAGTCCTAAGTCAAGCTGTTCTTTCTTGGCACACAGAGTCACTCACAATTTTACCGAGTTACATATCTTCTATTGCAGCATATTCAATAGTTCGGGGTGCTGCAGTACAAATTATGTGATGGAAAAGTTCATAATAAAGCAGAAGGAATGTGATGTGGTTCAATGAATGAAACCTGTGGTTTATGTTTTTCCAAGAATGGTACAGCACACCAACCAGCAATAGCTCATTTTCTGATGGTTTATTTTTTTTCTTCAAAATGGGTCACTGGCAGACTCTGAAAAACAGGGGTGTCAAACTCAAGGCCCACGCGCAAGTTCCAGCCTGCATGGTGCTTAGATCCGGCTTGTGGGGACGCCTTGGAAACAACAAAGGACTGGTCTGTGGTGCCTCTGCCAGTGAAAACGGAACTTGGATGGGCTCTGTTTTTGGCTGCGATGGCCTCCTGCAGCCCTCTGCCATGAAAACAGAACTTGGGGGGGGGGTGCTCTGCCTAGGGTTCTGGATATCCTGTGCCACCTTCTGGGGGGTCCTCTGTGTGGCCTGAAAGGGACAGTGAGGCTCCTCTGGAGGACAAAGGTTGGTCTTTTCCCTGGTCTCGCCTTTCTCCACTAAGACAATGCCCCCCTGGCCACCACAGGTACCCCTGACACAAATGATGTTAAGCTGGCCACGCCCACCCAGTCCCCTGAGGTCAAACAACCCTTATGCAGCCCTCAATGAAATTAAGTTTGACACCCCTGCTTTAGAAGATGACCAGGTTGAGTCGCAGGTCAAACATGTCCCAGTCATGAGTCTGTTCATGCCCACAGGAGATCTAAGTCCAGCCCATCTTGAATCCCATTGACCCTTATCTACCATAAATTTCCTTGGACTGTTAGTAGTTCAGATGCTTGTAGAGAGTTTAAGCTTGCAATAAATCTTTATATTCATTTGAACTGCCTGTATCTTCTGATTTCCCTGGCCCTTGACACTCTGTCTTGCTTGTAATCTGCAGTTTGTAAGAAAATAATCCCAAGAGTCTGAAAGGTATGGATAAAGCTGTCTTATTAAATGGTACCCTTGATTTCTAAATCCAATACACAACACCACTTGTTGAGTGGTTAATATTGTTATGTTCTGTTGTTTTGCTCCTTAATATAGATACTGGAAGCCATGACAATGCAGCATATCTTCATGAATAATTTCCAGCTCTGCAGTGAAATTAATGAGCGAGTCGTTCAACACTTCGTGCACTGCATCGAAACGCATGGAAGGAATGTCCAATACATTAAATTCCTCCAGACAATTGTTAAGGCTGAAGGGAAGTTCATTAAAAAATGTCAGGATATGGTCATGGCTGAGGTGAGAAAGATGCATCCGTACTGCATATTTATAGATATACGATTGGCCTTAAGAAACTCCAAACTATGAGAAACTGGCTGGTTGTCAGATATCAATGTTCAGGAGTTGGTATTAAAAGCTATACTGTAGTCCACAAGATACTGTAGTAATCAGGACTGGAACTAAACAATGTAGTCATAAAGCACAATGTCACGCAACTGCATCCTCTAATGAGAGCAATCCTGGCAGTCTCCAGTTGCTGTTGTTATCCGAATCCCAGTGATCATTACCCTGATGCAACTAATTCCCAGACCCAAGCTTGGTAAGGAAAGGCAAGGGAAGATAAGGAACTGCCTCCTCTTTAATTCCCACCACCTGCTTATCATTCCACTGCCATCCCGGCCCTTTTGGACAACCTGCACAGGTTGTCCTTGGCAGCAATAGCACTGGGGCTGATAAGGCAGCTTGGGGCCTTCAGCAGTCTCAGCCAGCTGTCACTGCCCCCTTGTAGTCACCCTTGTGCGTCCCTGATGTGACAACTTTTATCAGAGTTATTTGATCTAATATTTTAATGGTTTGGCAAGTAAAAAAAAGGTATAATATGTTAATTTTGTAAATCTGTTTTGTTTGTGAAGAAACACAGCTATAAAAAACAAGAATGAGCTAAGTGGTTTATTCTCTAAGGAAAAAAAATAAAAATATGGTATTTAAAGAAATGTCTTACTAACAAGAGCCATGTCACTTTCTTATAAGACTGCAAATCAGCATCTTATTTTAGATGTGATCTCACATATTTCAGTGGGATTTACATTCTAGTAAATATGTTTGCCAGAAGGCATTAGTATGTCTCTTCTGTTTTTTTTTCTAAGAGAAGTACATAGATTTGCTTTGTGAACTAAACTCAAAAGAGTGTATGCGTTAATTAGTTAGAATTGAAACCACCATACCAATTTTCTGTAACAAGATAGAGCGATAGTCCTGATATCCCATATTTGCATACCTTCCCCAGATTACCCTTATTCATAATATAAATTTAAGAAACATGTCAAAATCTTGCTGTAGAAATGTATGAACTGTCAAAGAAATATTGTAGAAGACATGATAATGATTGCAGCTTTCTGATTTGCTAGGAGCCTGTTGAACATTGTATTAATTGTTCTTCATGTAGGATGGAATTATGACTCTCTTCTCTTGGTAGTTGGTCAATGCAGGGGAAGATGTCCTTGTGTTCTACAATGACAGAGCCTCATTCCAGACGTTAGTGCAGATGATGCGATCAGAACGGGACAGAATGGATGAAAACAGTGCACTCATGTATCATATCCACTTAGTAGAATTGCTGGCTGTTTGCACAGAGGGCAAAAATGTCTACACCGAAATCAAGTGCAACTCTCTTCTCCCCTTGGATGATATCGTTAGAGTTGTAACCCATGAGGATTGCATACCTGAGGTAACATGCTGTTTTGCTCGCTCCTGCTTGTTAAGCTGAGGTGAACGGCTGGGAATTATGTTTTAATCAGGATGAGGAACTTTACAGAAGCTTTTATACTTTTTTTAATTTGTGGCAATGAAATCTTCATTGGCCTCTCCCCTACTCCTCCCCAAAGACAAGTATCATCCCTCCTTAGATCAAGGATTCAATTAAGGACAGATTATGGTTTTCATTACAGCTTAAACAAGAGCAGACAATATCAAGGGCTGTTATTAGAAATTAATTCCCTTTTGGTAACTTTTTTCCTGGTACAACACCTATAAGATTTTTACCATTTTCACAGATAGCTAAATGAATCTTAAGTTTATTTTTTTTAAAGTTTATGACATTTTCTTCACTTTGACCTTTGTTTCTTAGAAGGAATGTGCCTATAAGCATTTCCTTGGTATCTACCACATTTGGTATCAATTGAGTAAGAAACCACCTGTAAAATGTTGCATTTTTATATTTTATGGTTTATTGTATTTTATGGTTTACAGAACCGGTGTAAAATTTGATCACATCACATGACGTATTGAGACATTTTTGTGGGGCCAGAAGGGGTGTGGCCTGCACATGACACATCTGGCCCGTGCGCCACCAGTTTGACAGGCCTGGTTTAACAGGAATAACTCTGAGCCCAGCAAACTCCTTAGAAAATGAACATGATTGGTGGCAATCTTCTGATACCTGTAGCACTACTTTTTTACATAAATAATCTATGTTCATTTAAACCCTTTATGATTCTGTTGTCATTAAGACTATCATGAACTGTATAATGCTACAAATAACTTTCCACTAAGATTGTAAAAAGAGGCTAGCATGTATGTAGGCTGTACATAAAATGTTATTGCTGTGGCAGGACTAAAACTTCTGATATTTAAAAAGAGGGAATAGCTGTCACCAACTAATATACCATGGTTTTTATAAGAGATTTTGGATCTAATCTACTTCAGAATGAAATACTGTACAATTTGCATTCAAATCCTGTTTGAAATTGCTGCAAAAATAATTTTGTTTCTGCTTTCAGTGGTAAATTTCTGCTTTCTCCCAGCTGCCTCTCATCTCCTTTTGTGAAAAAAAAAACCTCAGTTAAGCATTATGAAGGCTAACTGCCATATCTTTTCAATCAAAGTCTAAAATGATGTGTTGAACTGGTTTGTGGTTTGCAACAACTAAACTGATATTGATAATGACTAACAAATCAACTAAGCAGGATAATATTTTATAGAAATAAAAAAAGAATGTGGCGAGGAAGAGTTTTATCTCTGAGAATGGAGTTATTTTTTTTCATCATTGTCCAGACTTATGTGACAGTTTTAATCTGTTTTTTAGAAGGGTATATAAATTATTTGATTTGTTATCTTCAGGTGAAAATAGCCTATATTAATTTTCTAAACCACTGCTATGTCGACACAGAAGTTGAAATGAAAGAGATTTATACAAGCAATCATATGTGGAAGCTCTTTGAAAACTTCCTTGTTGATATCTGTAGGGTAAGTATTTGTAGCTGGAAATATTAAAGCGTAAATCATGCATGTCACATTTGAATGCTACATATAAAATTGGAAAAGGCTGGAAAAATCATATCCATTGTTTCAGTTTCATTTGAAACATTCTCCATAATTTTATACATATATGGCAATTAGATTAATTACAATAGTAATTAATAACATTGGCTTCCCTCATGTAATTACAGTGATAATATGTGTCTATTTAGATTTATATGAGGTTTCATAATTCTGAGGTTTGCAACCCTCTAATCCTTCTATAATTGCCCCCAGCTTCCAGTTCCTAGTTAACTTTTCATGCTGTTGGTTTTCTGTTCTGAGGTAAGCATAGATATCTATGATGAAAAATTATATTAGAAGACTTTTTAAATGTTTTTATCGTAATGCTCGTTTTTAGATACTGTTCTTTGTCGATATTGGGGAAAAAAGTGATACAAAACACAACAGAATAATAGAGTCAGAAAGGACCTTGGAGGTCTTCTAGTCCAAGCTCTACTCAAGCAAGGAGATCCTATACTATTTCAGACAAATGGTTGTCCAATTTCTTTTTAAACACCTCTATTATTGGAGCACCTACTACTTCTGAAGGCAAATATAACAAGCCCTTCACTTTATCCTTTCTCTTAAAAAGAAGGGGTCCTTGTCAAATTTCCAGCCATTCATTTCCTTCAAGCAAGACATTGTATTGCTACACTTCCTCTAAGCACACACATACCCTTCTATTTCCCCTCCACCCAAAGTTAACTTTTGAGTTATTGCGCACACTCAATCCTTACTGCATGCTAGGTGTATTGGAGTGTGTGTGTGTCAGGGAAATGAAATGATGTTTGGCTGACAATTGTTCCTACAATCCTAATGACTACAACTTCATTCATTGATAAGTGTGATTTGTAATCTGGTTTCTATCCAGTGAATAGTAAGGACATGGATAAAATCAAGTTTTCTTCTTGGAAAAAGTGAATTATGAAATATTTCCTATTATTTTCATTTTGAATGCTACACCAGATGCTTGAGAAAAGTGTTGATATGTTGCTACTAGCCCAGCTCTACCTAAAATTATTTGCCATATAAATTCTGCTATATGGTATATAAGAAACTTAATAGTAGATCTTTCCAACATAGGAGCGAATTTTTTTTTTTGTCCAAGAGGCCTTGAAGTTTCAAAAGAGAAGGAGGATCTCTATTTTTTAACTTTCAGACTAATGGTTGGTGTATTTGTTCCTATTCTCCACTAGGTCTCAAACTCAGAAGTAGACATTTGTAGCAACATTATTGGTGGTTATAAAAAGTAATTTTTTAAAATGCACATATAGGAAGTTCCCAACTTACGGCCACAATTAAAACCAGAATTTCCATTGCTAACAAGGAGAGAGTTATGCCCAATTTTACAACCTTTCCCCTGCCCCCCAGGGTTATTAAACAAATCACTGCAGTTAAGTGAATAATATGGTTGCTAAGTGAATCTGGTTTCCCCTATTGACTTTGGTTGTTGGAAGCTGGTTAGCAAAGTCACAGATGGTGATCACATGACCTCCCGAGATGCAGCAACCATTGTAAATACCAACTGGTTGCCAAAGAGCCTAATTTTGATAGGGATGCTGTGACAGCCGTAAGTGCAAGGATTAACAGTCATAAGTGCAAGTCACATTTTTCAGTGCTGTTGCAACTTCAAAGGATCATTAAATCAAGTTGAGGATTACCTATTCCCTCCCCAAATGTGCTTTACATTCTTTCATAATTTCGAGAAAAGTTACCTCTCTAGGTATATTAACAGATAACAGATAATCAGAGTTGGAAGGGACATTGTAGGTCATCTAGTCCAACCCCCCTCTCAAACAGGAAACCCTAGACCATTTCTGACAAATGGCAGTCCAATCTCTTCTTGAAAGTCTCAAGTGATGGCACTCCCACAACTTCGAGGGTAAGCTGTTCCATTGGTTGATTGTTCTCACTGTCAGAAAGTTTCTCCTAATTTCCAGGTTAAATCTCTCCTTGTTCAGTTTCTATCCATTATTCCTTGTCTGGCCCACAGGTGCTTTATTAAGTTTAACTGCTTGGCATTTGTGAGAGGATTAGAATTCTTGCATCATTTTGTTTTAACAGATTGCATTATTTTCCAGACTTGCAACAATACCAGTGATAGGAAGCATGCAGATTCTATTTTGGAAAAATATGTGACTGAAATAGTGATGAGTATAGTTACTACCTTCTTCAGTTCTCCATTTTCAGACCAGAGCACAACTTTGCAGGTAAAGAACTAAATAGAAAAATTAAACTATGCAAAGCAAAATGAGATCTATGTTTCTTACTATTATACCCTATTTTGATCTTAGAACCACTTCTGATATTGTGAGTTATACATTATGTTTTTGGAGTTGGAAATAATTTCTGGAAAGATTGAATTGTAGGTAAAACTAAGAGGTTGATTGTTTCAATATTCCACATTTCCCTGAAGGGTGCTTTCTGTAGAAGGGCAGGTGATTCCTACCTTCTAATTTTTAATGTTTAGCATAATTTGTAGTAATGTTACAGAGACATCTACTGGTCATTTCATTGTTTCCTATGAGCCAATTCCATTTATAAAATATCTATGTCGTATTTGTAGCCTAATTTATACACTGACATTATTGAAACATGACTTTTTTCATTGAAATTTGTCTTAACATGTTTTACACAAAGAAATAGAATTAGATTTAAATGGATTCCACCTACAGCTTACAATAGATGGTGTTTCCTATTTTAGGGTAGGTATTTTAATTTTACTGATAATTTGAAAAACATTATGATTGCTTCAGTAGGTAATGGTGCAAACTATATACCCCAGACTTCAAGGCAATTTGCTTTTAAAGTGCTGTATCTCTGGGTTTCACAACAAATCACTTTTCATGCTTGTTTGCTTAGTTTCGGTCCCACTCTTCACATTTCTTGACCTCTGTTTCTCTTTTTGTTACCCTCCTATTTCCTTGAATTGAAATGTACATATTCTTGTTGTCTTTTTAGACTCGCCAGCCTGTGTTTGTGCAGCTTTTACAAGGTGTGTTTCGAGTGTATCATTGTAACTGGCTCATGCCCAGTCAAAAAGCATCAGTGGAAAGTTGTATCAGAGTACTTTCAGATGTAGGTAAGAAAACTATATTGATTTTTTGACTTATTAATCATTTTTCTACCTGCTGCAATTTAAATCCAATGCACATGATAGTACAAAATATACTATACCTAAATACTTAAACCCACTAGCAACGATGACACGGCTTCATATCCCAAACACACTCCAGAAGAGTTCTATCTTCAGCTTCTTCTGGAAGGTGAATAATTTTGGAATTTCACTGGGGAGCCTTATCTAGGACTGTAATAATTAATCCACATAAGCTCTTTCTCTTCAATATATGTCTATCAAAAATATCTATTCTCCAAAGCACCTGAAGGCAGGACAAGAAGCAATGGATGGAAACTAATCAAGGAGAGAAGCAACCTAGAACTAAGGAGAAACTTCCTGACAGTTAGAACAATTAATCAAAGGAACAATTTGCCTCCAGAAGTTGTGAATGCTCCAACACTGGAAGTTTTAAAGAAGAGATTTATCTGAAATGCCATAGGGTTTCCTGCCTGAGCAGAGGGTTGGACTAGAAGACCTCCAAGGTCCCTTCCAACTCTGTTATCTAAATTCTAATTCTAATCTTGCCCTCAGATGTTCTCCCTTTTCATCCGTTACTCTAAATTATGCTGTTTTTTTAAATAACTTGAAATATTGAACATCGGAACATATTTGTTCAAGTATTTTTGTATGGAACCCCAGCAGTCTAATCAAATATATGCTTTATTTTCACAATTAAGAATGTTATATTAAGCATGATAACTCTGTATTACCTTTGGTTATAGAAGCTTATTAACCTTTGTGAATTGGGAAACGAGCACAGGAAGAGGCTGTGAGAAATTCAGGTTTGGCTTGGGTTTCCCTTTGGCGTTCATTTGTTTGTTTGTCAAATTTAGATACCGCCCATTTCACTGTCTAAATGATGATGAGCAGTTTACAAATGAAATTTTGGTTGGTTATTATGGGTACAGAATGCTGGACTAAAAGGTTTTGCCTAATAGAAGCTGCTATATAGTGTACATGCAAATCTAGTGATATCAAAAACACAAACAAAACCATTTCTACCAATGTCAGTGTTCCTTATGTAAATTTGCCCTTTCATTTCTCTAGATGCGAATCTGGATCATATCCTTCTTAAATGCATGTTGTATAACATGTCATTGGTTGAACAAATGATAATACATTATATATTTCAGCAAAGAGCAGAGCGATTGCTATCCCAGTTGATCTTGACAGCCAGGTCAATAACCTCTTCCTGAAGTCTCACAACATAGTGCAAAAAACAGCAATGAACTGGAGGATGACGGCAAGAAACGCTGCTCGGAGAGATTCTGTGATGGCAGCATCAAGGGATTATCGTAATATCATTGAGAGGTTGCAAGTGAGTACAGATATATCAATATCTGCTTTTAAGTATTTAGGGGATGTGTGATTTATATGAAGAAATAGCATGTCACCCCTTTGAGGTAGCCCAGGCAAGAAAACCAATTGTGAGTACTGCCTTTATTGTAAAGTTACAATAATAGAATCTTGCAAGACTGAAACTACACCTTCCCCACCCACCTTCTGAGATGTTTGCCGTGCCCCTAGTCCCCTAGACTAAACTGCCTTTTACCTGATCTTTGCCTAGTCAGTGTCTTCTTGCCCTGTTGTCTCTCAAGTACATTCTCACACACCTTGATATGGCCCTAGGTATTTAGTATGTAATAAATGTTATTAATAGTAATATTAATATTAGTAGAAAATGCCTTTTTGCTTTTTATAATGTCCATTTACAGATTTTAGTAAGTAAATGGAAATACTCTAAATATGTGTTCGCAGTATTGTATTGTAAGTACTTAGTGTTTGTAACTTTAAAGAAACCTTTTTCTACTGACAGTGAGAAGAGAAATGTAGAAACAATAAAATTTGTTTCTGCAGGTTCCCATTATAATGTTAGTATTTAAAGTATTGATCTTGTTTTAATTAAGCATATTCTTACTTAATTGGCATAATTGTTTTAAAAAAGTACTTGTCTGTATGATTTGTCCATGTAAGTTTCAAACTAAATATGCACCTACTTAGGATATAGTATCAGCTTTGGAAGATCGCTTACGGCCACTGGTCCAAGCTGAATTGTCTGTATTGGTGGATGTCCTTCATAGACCAGAACTGCTATTCCCAGAAAATACAGATGCTAGAAGGAAATGTGAAAGTGGAGGTTTTATCTGCAAGTAAGTTGAGGGTCAGCATTTTCTTTATTATGTTAAAATAATTCTTGCTCTCTTCTAAACTGTTACTATAGGTTAGGGTATATTGATCTTATTTTGCTATCAATTTGTTATCATACTTTGTTTCTTGTAATATTTTTGTAATATTCTAGTAGCTTTCCACATGGATCTATTGTTACTGAAGCTGGTAATAATGGCTTCTGAAAGCAGAAAGTAATTTTAATAAAATTGTACTACAGATCATGTGCCGTTACACAGTACTTAATGACTGGATTCATATATTGCATTAGTCATTGTTTGTTTAAGCCACAACAGCATCATTCATACCATATGCTAAACCAGTCATATACAAACCACATTGTAGATTACCATGTTATGTGAATCAGGCCTTGGTATTCATCTTATTTATTTAGAAAATGACAATATTGGGTAGAACAGTGAAAAATTACTCTGAGGATAGATGGATAGGTAGGAGTCTCTCAATCCTGTGAGAAAATGTGTATGGCATAATAATGTGGCATATTAAGTTTTCTCATCCTGTGTTCATCTGCTTGATGTAAAAATGCAGCATGTTATTATATGCTGGACTGCATGGGATCTGGTCAAGAAAACAAGAATGATTCCTTCTGTTAGCAACCACAAATCTCAGGTAAAATTTATCCTTAGTTTAAGTATGAGGATCCTGGTTAAGTTTTGCTAGTGAACGTAACAAATAGACCATTTTGAAAAATATGTTTATACCTAATTTTATAACGTATGAATGAATTAATTCTTTCTTCAGAAATCCTTGTAGACTATAACAATGTGTTGTAATTTTTTTGTTTCTGATATATCATCTTAGAACCTCCTAGTTCTTAAGCCACGAGAAGCAACTTGTATTTTATGAAATAAGCTACAAATATTGTTGTTCCTTGACAGAGCTGCTTAATTTTAGTTCGCTTATTCCACATTTGTGCAACTTTAGTTTCTCAGAGCAGATTATACTGTACTTCAAAGTTTTCTATATAGAAAGTGTATGGATTTATTTATTTATTGCTTCACATACAGTATATTTCTGAATTATGCTTTGAAGGAAAAAAAATAACAATATGGTTGTCTTTTGGACAATTGGTTTTTTCTATCACCTTTAATGCAAATACCTACAAATGCCTTCCTAATTGAGTAGACATTCTAGTACTGAAACAAACTGATCAATTGGTTGTTTTCAGGTTAATAAAACATACTAAGCAGCTGCTGGAAGAGAATGAGGAGAAACTTTGTATTAAAGTATTACAGACACTCAGGGAAATGATGACCAAAGATAGAGGCTATGGAGAGAAGGTACTTTGATTAAAAGTCTACTGTTTTGTCTTTTATTCTGTCTTTTTTTTTTTTTTTTTTTGCAGAGTAGTTAAAATGGCAGTATGGGTTCTTTATAATTGTTGCATTTATTTTTTTAAAGTCAAAAACAATGGTATGTACAACTGAATTGCTTATTATTTCCAGTTCATTTTAATAGGACAAGGGACTCCTAAATTCTGCAGCATCTCTTTTTCATCACTGTTGAGGATAATGGATTATATAATACTTAAGTATATTATATATTTCTTATTTGGAGTGGCCTGGTGGACTAGAGGTGAAGACATTTGCCTCTCACTTGGAAGGTTGAGAGTGACAGATGTTTCTCTCTCAGGGCTCAAAGAGAGAGTATCTGCTGTGAACTCTGCATAGTCATCAAGAAGGGCATCTGGCCAGTAAACGCTGAATTCCATTCAGTTGCCTTGACTCCACCCCGATAAGAAGGATTACAGGGTCATAAAAAATGCTAAGTAGCTTTTAATCACTTTGGTAACAGACAATAACACATAGTTAATAGAAATAATAAATCCTGTTCTTTGAAGGTTGTGATCTAGGCAAGTTTTAATCTTCAAAATTTGCTTTCTAGCTCATTCAGTAAACACATTGGCAGAAATATGCAACCATTAAACCTCCAGATATCTATTTACAAACCAGTTGAGCATCTTGAAATTTAGCTTCAGCAAAATCTGGAGGATTATACGTTCACCATCTCTGTATTCATTCCAGAGGTGGCATTCAGCAGGTTCTGACCAATTCTGGAGAACCGGTAGCGGAAATCTTGAGTAGTTCAGAGAACCAGCAAATCCCACCTCTGACTGGAGATTTTACAGTATCCTTCCCCTGCCACCACTGATTCATTCAATTGTAGATAAGCTAATTTCATACTGATTCTCAGAAAACTGGCATTCCAAAATGGATTCTTTTTTACTTGAAGATATAAAACATATCTTATATGAATGTTATGGATATGTAAGCCTAGGAGACTAGCAAATTTATGCCAGTACAGGGTTGCATAAGTGTCGGCACTTATAAAAGCACCAGCATAAATGAAATTACCAAAATTTTTCACTGGCTGAAATGAAAAAAATTGAGGGGGAAAAGATATTGCATTTTTCCATCAGGTCTGAGCAACACCGAGAACTAGTCTTGGCAGATATTCTCCCATTTACTTCCCTATATTGTTAAATGGCATGGATGTGCAGAAAGGAAGGGGTTTTGCGTCCCTTCGTTATTGCCGCAAAAAAACAAGTTAGGAATCTTAGGAAACTGGGAACTGTGATGACCCGAGGTGTGGCACAAAGGCAACACAGTCAGATAATCAGTAGGAATCCCTTTATTAGCTCAAACTTTGTCCGCAATATCCTGGTTACCTTCTGGCTGAAGAAAAACTCCCAGGAACAGCCTTTGGCTGCAGAGAATCAAGTCTAAAACGTGGTCAACAAACACTGTAAGTATAAGTCAAATCAAGGCAAGATGATTTAAAATTAATCCGGCAGGGCAGGAGCAAGAATTCCAGACGTGAAGGCATGGCAATAACTCAACATGGTTGGGAAGATGCCAGGAACACAGATAACTAAAATCAACACAAGATAAACTCATGTTTGTTCCCAGCAGCTGCCGCACTCAGCATGCATTTCTTTTAAACTTTAGCTGTGGCTAAAGAAGGGAATCAGGGCCCTTTCCTCCCCCGTAAGCCACAGAACCCACATTGCTCTCTTCTCCATTTCTCCCTGCGTGCCCTAGGATGAAGAGGGGGTGGGCCTAGGTCTTCCTTTGAACTCCTTCTCCCTTGTTCTACCTCTTCCCTGCTCTGCCCAGCTGGACTTTGCCCTTCCCCAGTTTCCTCTACAGCCAATGGAGCCACACTCCCATTCCCTGTCAGCTGTTCATCTTCCTCCTCGGATTCAGACTCCTACAACGGCATGACAGGAACAATGCATTAGCTTAGAGCTGCTGAAGTTGAGAACTGTATCTCCCATGACACCTTGTCATGCCGCTGCTATGGGAGAAGAGAAAAACAAAACTATCAAGTCTTCTGCCTGTGTTTGCTGCTGATTGGATGGGAAGTAAATTAGATGGGAGTGTTTGTTGGCATTAAAATTTAAGGCTCATCATATCAAGGAGTATTTTCTCCCCAAAAATGTAATCTAACTGCTATAAGTGTAAAAGTGATGGCCATTAATTTGTGTATTGAATGGCTCACTAAAAGATGATAAATCAATTAATGTTGCCTTTTGACGAGTTTCCTTTGATCCTGAAATTGTTGTGGCCCAAAGAGTTCCACAGAAGTAGAAGAATATATGCCCAAGTTGATTGGAGAACCAATGAATAGAGTTAAATGGCCCGACATAACAGATGCAAAAAACCTCATCGAACTGGATGACCTTCTCTGCTATTTTAGGTCTATGTGCACTTCTGATAAAAGGGTCATGATAAACTAATTATATTGAACTACACAATCATTTAACTGGTCAGTTGCAGAACTTTTATATGACTGAAAAACAATCAAAGAATAATCTCTAGGAAAAAAAGTGACAAATGTTTTCTAAGAAATCTTAATTATTGTTCTGTTAAGCTGGGAAGGACTTAAGCCCTCAAATTATTTGAAGAAAGTAGCAAAATGGGGTATTTTGGCAAATCTTTCTCTGAACACATGAATTTGATAATCCCAAGCATTCTGAAGGAAACCCAAAGGTGCTTTTCAAGATGCAAAAGAAAAAAAAAGCACCTGGATGACTGAGAATCTCCATAGACATTCTAAAGGGAAGTTGCTGTGAAAATCTGTAAATCTGTTCTAGGGCCCTTAGCAAGAGGCAAATCAAAAGGTTACATTGCTAATTGAGAGCTAAGTGCACTTTAGGATTTCAGAAGCAACCCAGAGCAGTTGTGTGTATATTAGGAGGCTCTCTAACATGAGCTGCTTTCAGTTGTACAGAGAAGAACATTTATACATTTCACACTTTTTATAAACAGTTGTCTGGAATATGTCTAGTTTAATCAGCTGCCTAAGATTGAGCCAATGCCCAGTATTTAAAATGTGTTTCCTTAAAGTTCCCAACAGAAGAGAATCACAAGATCACAACATCTTCCTTATTTATCTATTTCCACCAGTTGTAATGGTGACTGGTCACCATAAACGTCAATTTTAGCTTGACGAGAACATGCAATAGATATGGCTCAATGTAAGAACTTATTCACAGCTGAACCCTTTCTGAGTCTCAGCCATATTCAAACAAAGGCAGCCAGCCTTTACTTTCAAGCTATCCCAACTGAAAAATAATTTTGTTTGTGTGTTTTGCTGGATGCTTCATTAAAATCTCCTGATACCTCGAAGCTCCAAGATTATGTGGAGAACAGTTTGAAATTCCATGCAATTAGTATGGAAAACCTCTAAGAAAAGCAGTTAACGAGAAGAAATGTTCATAGGAGATTGGGAGGGTGGGTGTCAAAATGGAAAAGACAATGATACCAAGATTGATATGAAAACTAGCATGGCATCTCACATTGGCAGCAATCTACTTTGCAGGAAGAAAAGAATACATGCCAATTGTACGGCTAACCATTTAGCTAATTTTCAACCTGATTCTGCTTTATCAAAGTGTAAATCTACTATATTGTGTGCATCTTTGAATTTATTTAAAAATAATAATTACTCTTTTTTTCTGAAACATATTTATTTCACTTAGTTATTTGAATAAAATGTTATTCTAATTTTTTTCCAGTGGTGAAAAAGTCGGAATAGGGCAGATTCTAAACATTATAACTTATAGTCTAAAGAATTATGTGACTATTAAGATCTAAATTCCTTATGTCAATCTGTTATCTCAGTAGCAACTGTATTATAGTTTCTATGAATGCAAACTAAATGTATGAAATATATTAAAGACAATCATGGTACTATTGATTATTTTAAATTTAAATCTGATATATTGGAAAAGTTTAGTTAAATAGATTAATTATTGTAAATTAATTAGAAATAGTGCAGCATATGAGAATTGTGAATATAAGCAAATCAGGGGCAAGCTTGGAAACATCTGTGTGTAATGTAGCCATGATAAGTAGCAAAGAAGGATCTTGTAAATGAAGAAAATCTTACTTGTATTGGTGCTCTAGGAAAAGTAACACTTTGAGCTAAAGCCTTCCAACAATAGATAAAATATAAGAAATACTGTTTTACTTATTAGTTGTTTACCAAATCTATTTACTGTACAGGTAATCCTCGACTTCCAACAGTTCATTCAGTGGCCATTCAAAGTTACAGTGACACTGAAAAAGTGACTTACGACTATTTTTCACACTTAGGACTATTGTAGCATCCTGTAGCATTAGATGCTTGGCAACAGCTTCATATTTATGATGATTTCAGTGTCCTGGGGTCAAAGGATCATCTTTTCTGACTTCCTGACAAGCAAAATCAAATAGGAAAGCCAGATTCACTTAACAGTCATGTTACTAATTTAACAACTGCAACAATTCACTTAACAACTGTGGGAAGAAAGGTTGTAAAATGGAACAAACCTCACTTAACAAATGTCTCACTTAGCAACATAAATGGGCTCGATTATGGTCGTAAGTCAAGAACTACATGGATAGACATATAATTCTTTTTCAGCCATTTCAGAAAAAAGTTAAATGGTTCGCTCCAGTTTTATGATTTTATGGTACATATAGGTTTGCTTTTTTTTTTTAAACAGTGTCAGTATAGGAGCAGCTTTAATATATTTCTTAACCATGAGAAAATAATAGTAAAAGTCTCTAAAACTAAGAAGCTCAGCTTAAGTCTCTTTTTCCTGTTAAAAGTTACGCTGCAAAGAGTACCAACTTTATGATGCTGAATTTAAGTACCGACAAAGACTTTATAAATGGCACCTGCTTGATTTCTATATGAGCTTAAAGTACAATCAAATTTACCCAAGTTAACTGATCAGTGTACACTTTAAAACAAGTTTGCTGATTGTGGATTTCAGTGTTTTTGCTGACTGTGATTTGTTTTTATATCAAGGAAAAACAACATTTCCCTCAGCTGCACTTTTATTCTGAATATACAGATGAAGTTAAATTGTTATGCTTGTTGTACATAGAAGTTGCAGGAGTTGCATTGTATTGAATCAAGCCAATGAACAATCTGTGTGAAGCAAGAAAGAAATATGCTCTGGGGCTCTCAGAAGGATGGATTGATTATATTATTTTTTTTAACATAGAGTTTACAAACTACCAAGCGGCTATGGGTTATGAGGAGAATGCTTCCAGCATCTACTCAGTCTAATAATATTAAAACTAGATGTTTTGGGATAGGATATTAGATCCTTTTCATGGAACATACAAATGGTACCATAGGAGCCACACAATATCAAATCCCAAGACACCTGGTTTTAATATTATTAGGCATAGTGGATGCTGAAAGCATCCTCCTAATAGAGTAGTCCTTGACTTACAACCATGATTGAGTCCAAAATTTCTGTTGTTAAGTGAGACATTTGACCAGTGAGTTTTGCCCCATTTTACTACCTTTCTTGCCACAATGGTTAAGTGAATCACCGCAGTTGATAAGTTAGTAACCTGGTTGTTAAGTGAATCTGGCTTCGCCATTGACTTTGCAAAAGGTGATCCTATGACTTGGGACACAGCCACACTCATGAGTATGGACCAGTAACCATCTGAATTTTGATCACATGATCATGGGGGTGCTTCAAAGGTTGTAAGTGTGAAAAACAGCCATAAGTCAATTTTTAACTCACTACTGTTACAAGTTGAGGGCTATCTGTAAGCTGTAACCACTTGATCGTTTGTAGATTAATTATAGTAAAAATAGTATATTATTATTATGCATTTAATTGTCCCACTGAAAAGTTTACATGCTTTTAAAAGAAAAAGTTATATGAAACAATAAAGA
Organism: Notechis scutatus; assembly: GCF_049901735.1. Classification (NCBI taxonomy): domain Eukaryota; kingdom Metazoa; phylum Chordata; class Lepidosauria; order Squamata; family Elapidae; genus Notechis; species Notechis scutatus. Next base: position 42,049,246 of record NC_142010.1, read on the forward strand.
ATAAAACGCTTAATGATATAGGGATGTACGGCCATATTTTCCAAGACACTGTTAGTTAGGTTTATCCATATCTGATCATATGTCCTACTAACATAAGCTAGTATGTCTAATATATTTATATCTAGTGTTATATTCAGAGAAGATGAGAGAGGTGGGTTGTTTTTTTTTGAATCAACAATCTTACAAAAGAACTGGGTTGAAAGAGTGGAAATTATGATTCTCAGTGTCTATAACTGATTATTTGCCATTTCTCTTTCATTAATATTTATTTTCAATTTCTTTTTTCTCCCTCTTGTTTTTCTTTTTAGCTGATTGCACTTGGTGAATTGGATAATGCTGAGGTTTTGAATTTCTTACTTTATTGTTTCTTTAGTCTTCCCTGGTGGTATCCTGAAGTCAGTAGCCATGTAATATGTCGTGCTGTCTTGTCAGTGTTTATGCATTGTGGTTCTCATGTTTGTGCTAGTGATGTAGTGGAGTGTAATTTGTCATGCCATGAACCATTTAATTTTAATTTTATATTTTGTTTTCCTGCAAGAGTATTGTCTGAACATATTTTTGGATTCAGTGATGTTGTATTCTTTCAAATGGTAGAACACTGAATGGATAACTCTCCCCTGCAGTATAAATGAAGATGTTTAAACATTTAACATACTATTTTATAAGAATTCTTTGAATTTAGAAATCTTAATGTGCAAAGAGGAGGGAGGCAATCAGATCCTGAATCTTGAATTTGCTATTTTGTAAAATTGAAAGAAAAGATGACACCTAGAATTAAATAACTACTTTGTGTAGCTTGCCTGATTAATTTTTTATGGCAGTTTAATGTCAATAAATCAGCAGGTAAAAGTCTGCTATAATCTATAGTTTTTCTTCTAACTGAGCATGTGATTCTAAGGCATACATGAGAAAATCAGTTAGACTATCTGACACTAGGGAGCATGTAGTTTCTGAATCAGCTCAAATTAGCCTTGTCTTTGCTCTGCTGGATTTTCTACCATCAAAATTCCACTCATAATTTATAATCATCAGATACTGCTCCATGACTATCAGAGATTTTGGCTTTTTTTTGGTATTAGAAAGATTGTAGAAAAAAAGCATAAATTAGGTGGAGTAGTTGGTCAAGTACTCCAGTACTTTGTTTTAATTTTACTGAATTTTGTTAACTAAAGAAATGGGTGAAAATTCTCTTTTAAAGTTATTTTATTGCCCCCAGAGTAATTTAAACCAACTCATTTAGCTTCAGGGTGTTGAGAACCACACTATATTCCGAACTTGTGACCATATACGTGAAATTTAGGATACTTGTTTTTTACTTAGATTTTCTGTCAAATGAATGCTTTCATACATCCTGACTAGCTTTGCATTAAATCAGGATTGAGATCAAGCTCAGTTTAGAATCTAGACCTCAATTACCAGTGAAAACTTTGTTGGCTGATTTCAGTGGGAGGATTCCATACTAGCAGCAGGTGTATTTATAAATATAGGAAATGAACACTATGTTTATTAAAAGTGTCTTCTGGCAGGAGTTTGCATTCCTTGAAACTTTTCAGAGGAAGCACAGTGTTTTCTTTTTCTACCAGCCAATTTACATACACGTGGCACAAAGAAAGAAATGCCTTTTTAAAAGTCATATTCTGTCTCCACTGAGCTTTACAATTGAAGAAGAATAAGAAAATTCTTCCAGAGGGAAAACATGCTTGTGATTGTGACGCATGATTCTGCAAAAGTTGTATTTCTTCAAGAGGAATTAGAGATAAACAGGGCTTTTTGTAACCATTTTGATATAACAGCCCTTTAAAAGTAAAGTGCATACTGAAATGCTCTGGATAAATGTATTATTAAACCAAACTGGTGTGTGAGATAAAATGAAAATCTGAAATACAGTAACACTTTTAAAAAAATCAGGGTAGAAATATTTAATTTCATTCTTTGAACTAGTCAAGATATATAATACAGTACTTCTCAAACACAGCACCCGCAAAAGTTGTTAAATTTTATTCATCTGAATGTTTCAAGAATTCTTGAAGGTACCAAAACAGTATTAAATTATAAGATACTGTCTCTCTCAATCTCTCCCACAAACTTACTTAGTAAAGGAAGTTTGGAAATTACTTGTTCTTCCAAACAAGAAATTTATAGCTCTTTCAGAAAGAGAAAAGGAAGACTTATTAGCCAAACCTTTCTCTTTTTCATAATAGGCCTTTTAACCATGTACAGTTTTTTTAAAAAACTTACTATGTTCAATATTGTTGTGGCCTCGAACTAGATTGCATAGCTACAGTGTCAAGCACATCACGTCAAGAGCACAACTATTATAGAATCATCGTTACCCTGCTCATGCATTTATCCCAGATAGCCTGTATTTTTTAATTTATTTATTTAGAAAGAGTTTATTTATAAAAGTGGCATTTATCACACGCTACTTCACCGTAACGCTTAACAATTAAGCTTTGCCGGAAGGGGGCACCCTGATGATGCTGAAGAAACTGAAAGATGTCCTACTTAGCTTTCTCCCTCCCTTCCTTCCCTCCTACATTGCGGTGAACTGCACTGTTGGACATCTGCCAGCGTTCAGGCAGCAGTTACATAAGAGGCAGCTTTTTTCCCCCTGGAATTTAGGCTCTCTGCTGATGTGTGACCTTCAGCAGTAATTGCCAATAGAATGTGGTGGAGCTGTTTACTGTTCAGTCCAGACTCTGGCTGTCAGTATCCCAGACTGCACTGGAAGATACTGCGTCTGAGTGGTTGTTAATTCTTTTTTTAAAAATAAAGGGCTAGTACAAGCTAAAGAAGCATCGAAAGAGCTGTGCCCAAAGCATATGCAAAAACCTACTTTATAAGAGGGATTTCCTCCCAAACCCCCCCCAAAAAAAAAAAAAAAACCACCCCTGGATCCAGGTCAGTTAAGATTGCATTAAGTAAAGAACATTAGGAAGCAGGAGGGAATTTTTTTTAAAGAGAAACATTTTAGGGTAAAATATACCCAGATTGATTTTTCCTGAATACAGTGGATTGCAGCCTAGACATTATTAGCCTTCTCTGCTATCATCGTCTGCAAACAAATAACGTTTCCCTGTTACTGTTTGCCTATAAACTATTGTCTCCTTTTACCTGTAGAAGAGAGTCCTGACAGAATAAATTATGATAACAAAGAAAACTCTCACAGAGGAGAAGGTGTAAGGGGGCATTTTTTGCTGCCTGGTAATTTTGACTGCAGTTCTTTCACATAGGGAAGCTTTCTATTCCTTGCTCCCCGCATGAGTGGGAAAGAAAAAGAAATGCACATCAGACTGAGGCAAAGAGTTTCTTTGTATATTTTTCTCAGTTACTGACAGGCACACCGAGTCTTAACATGTGTATTTAATTTTTTTAAAAAACAAAAAAACAAAGTTTGCCAAGCAGTGCACAGTAGTATTCACCAACACTGAAAGACACGTGGTGATTGCCCAGTTTTTTTCCAGTCTCAAGTGAAGCAGTGATTTTTAGACATAAATTGCTTAAGTTAAGGCCTACCTGCCTTAGGGGCTGTCTCTCTAATGATTTGTAAGAAAATATGTAATTCATCTCTGTTAACTTGACTTTTAAACCCTTTAGTTGCTTTAACTGTATAGTTATTGTACACCACCATACAATAGGGAGGCAGAAAGATAAGATAACAGATAATCAGAGTTGGAAGGATCTTGTAGGTGATCTAGTCCAACCCCCGCCCAAGCGGGAGACTCTACACCATTTTTGACAAATGGCAGTCCAATCTCTTCTTGAAAGTCTCAAGTGATGGTGCTCCCACAACTTCCAAGGGCAAGCTGTTCCATGCAATACAGGCTCTGTATCCAGGCAATACACAGATATTAGTAACAGGGATGACTCAGAATAAAAAAGTTAGATAAGCCCTAGATAAGTTGCAAGCTTGCTGGGTATCAATACTTTAAGGAAGCTGGGGCAGAGCCACAAAGTGGATATGAGAATAACTCCAGGTGTGCTATTCAAATTGCACTCCTTTAAGAATATACTGTTCTCATTTTAAAGTTCACCCTAAATTAAAGAAGAATGAATCAGGCTTGTGATTACCTTGTATTTGTACAGCCAGGTCCCAGTAAAACAAATGCATTGGTACACGGATTGAAGGTGGAATGTTCTAATAGTTTGAGACAGATTTAGACAGATGAATTTTCCAATCCATATTTTCCAAACCACATGTTTTAGCAGCTCTCAAACTATGAATTGAGAATCCCCTGGAGGAAGTCTTGCAAGTTTGGAGATGGGTCTAGTTTTGTTTAAAAGCTGATTGGGCTGACAAAGCAAGCGATAGTCCAGAAATACTCAGGTCTTCTTTATTTTACCCATGCAAACCCTCAATGGAAAGTTGTGAAACCTCAAAAATAGGGAACTAGTGATTATAGATTAATATTATTTATTTATTAGAAGGAAGTTATGCTTTTTCCCTAGCATAGATCTAACCCCCATGAAAGCATTCGTTTTATTTCTGGGGTATGCAATACAAGGCCATGTATCATTTTAGGGATCCTTGTTCCACAAAATTTGAGAATCCTTATTTTAAAGCAAACTTGTACCATTGCTTCACAAGCTGTAGGCATAATAACTTATACTATTAAATTGATGGTCAGCATTTTCCTCTTTCTCTTTTAGTTGCTCTTGCAGAATGGAAAATCCTTGTATGAATATTGCAAAAAGTTGAAAAGCCACAATGCAAACTCAACATGAAAAATTAAAATAAACAGCAGTAAACATTACAATAGAATGGTGTCAACCCACTTTGGGCAATATCATCTCTCAAAAGCTCTATAGTACAACTCTGTTGGCAGTTTTTTGGAAGGGTGCCAAAATTAGTTCCAGCATGATCTCTGGATGAAGGTTGTTCCATTAATTGGAGGATATTTTTAGTTGTATTTAAGTAGTGGGAAAATCTTACATTTCTCTTTCTCATAAAACTGCAGAGGGAATGGGGTAAGAAAAGCCCCATTTAAAGCTCCGTATTTTAGCAAATTAATCCATACTTATAGTTTATATTTTTGCTTGGATGCTTTCTTTGTCATTGTTTTAGTCATTGGCTAATATGGAACAATGGTCTTTCCTAAAACCTTTTTGTCTATATATACCGTATATGCCGGCGTATAAGACGACCCGGCGTATAAGACGACCCCCAAATATTTCCACTCAAAATATAGTTTGTTATATACTCGCCCCCTCTTCCGCACGCCTTCCACTTTTACACTTTTTTTTTTTTGAGGCACTTTTGTCTACCGTGGAAACGAATCCCGTGAAGCCGAAAGGAGCAGCCAGCCTTCTCCCAGCTCCCAAGGAAACTTGGCTCGCACGCCGGGCTCCGCTGAGGTATCCGGCTGGGGCTGTCAGGAGTCGTTACCGCTGGCGCGGCTCAGCGTGGCTCCAGTCCCACGTTGCCTCGGGAAGGGAAAGGCAAAAGGAAGAGCCGCGGCGGCGCCGCAATGGCAGCAGCGGCTCCTGGTTTTGCCTTTCCCTTCCCGAGGCAACGCGGACTGGAGCCGCGAGCCGCGCCAGCGTAACAACTCCTGACAGCCCCAGCCGGATACCTCAGCGAGCTCGGGCGGCGAGCCTCGTTCCTTGGGAGCTGGGAGAAGGCTGGCTGCTCCTTTCGGCTTCACGGGATTCGCTTCCACGGTGGCAAAAAGTGCCTCAGCCGCGGCAGCCGCAGTGCTTCCCAATTACTATTTGCCGGCGTATAAGACGACCCGGCATATAAGACGACCCCCCCAATTGGAGGCATCTTTTTCAGGGCAAAAAAGTCGTCTTATACGCCGGCAAATACGGTATGTATCTCTGAAATCTATTACTGGGGCAAGAGTCTCTCAACAAATAGGAGAGCCAAAACCTTCTGCAGGACAAAATTATTTGAAATTTTTCTAAATACATTATGAATCAAAAGACTGTTATCTGATTTAAAATATGTAAATTAACACTTAAAGTCCATTAACATAGTAGTGTTGTTTTTAGGGTGTTTAGCTCTTACGTGAGACCATACTACTGAAGAAGTTGCTGAGTTATCTCCAGTAACTTCAAGAAAGCTCTACAAACCATATTGTCTTGACTATATTAAAGAACTGAAATGAGTAATATATATAAAATGGGAAAACTTTATACATATATTAATTTTATATTTATAATTTACCTTTGTAAAAGAACTTATTTTTATCTGAAATTGTGATGGAGAGAGAGTCAACCAAAAAAATGAACCTCTAAGCATAATCTCGAACCTCTAAGCATAATCTTTGAAAAATCTTTCAGTACCAGCTCCTTGCCAAAACTATAGTCACAAGCCACGGTCATCCCCATCTTCAAAAAGGGAGACTCCAGCCTAGTTGAAAATTACAGACCAATCTCTTTATGCTGCATCACCTGTAAAGTCATGGAATCAATTATTAACCAACCCATCATCCTCCACTTAGAAACAAACAACCTACTCTCTAATAAACCATTTGGTTTCAGGAAAAAACTATCATGTCATCTGCAACTCTTACACTGAAAAAACACATGGACTACACAACTCGATCAGGGCAAAGCAATAGACGCAATCTGCAAAGACTTCTGTAAAGCCTTTGATTCAGTGGTACACGACAAACTACTCCTAAAACTAAAATCTTACGGTATCTCTGGACACCTGCATAACTGGATAGAAGCATTCCTGTCAAACAGACAACAAATGGTCAAAATTGGGAGCGTCCTATCAAATTCTGTACCTGTCAACAGTGGTGTCCTCCAAGGCAGTGTTCTAGGACCAACTCTTTTCATACTCTATATAAATGACCTCTGCGATCATATTAAGAGCAACTGCGTTCTCTTTGCTGATGATGTAAAGCTATTCAACACTACAGACAATACTGCTACCCTTCAAAAAGACCTTGACTATGTATCAGAATGGTCAACCAAATGGCAACTTCAAATCTCAACAAATAAATGCTCTGTCCTATATATTGGCAAAAAAAATCAGAAAATAAAATACAAGCTGAATAGTCAAGACCTTGTTGATGATCCAAACTCTGTCAAGGATCTTGGAGTACTCATCTCTAATGATCTAAGTGCTAGAGCCCACTGTAACTACATAGCCAAAAAGGCTTTAAGAGTTGTTAACCTAATCTTATGTAGCTTTTTCTCTGGTAATATTACACTAATAACTAAAGCATACAAAACATTTGCTAGACCAATACTCGAATACAGCTCATCAATCTGGAACCTACATTATGTATCTGATATTAACACAGTTGAGAAAGTCCAGAAATATTTCACAAGAAGAGTTCTACACTCCTCTACTCATTTCAGAATACCTTATGCCACCAGACTCAAAATTCTAGACCTAGAAAATCTAGAACTACGCTGCCTTTGGTCCGATCTAAGTATAGTATATAAAAATCATACATTGCAATGTCCTACCTGTCAATGAATACTTCAGCTTCAACCATAACAACACAAGAGCAAACAATAGATACAACCTCATGGTTAATCACACCAAACTTGATTGCAGGAAATACGACTTTAGCAACAGAGTGGTCAATGTCTGGAATACTCTACCTGACTCTGTGGTTTCTTCCCCAAACCCCAAAAACTTTAACCTTAGACTGTGTACTATTGATCTCACCCCTTTCCTAAGAGGTCTATAGGGGGCGTGCATAAGCGCACCAACGTGCCTACCGTCCCTGTCCTATTGTTTCTTTTATTTTTTATTTTTCTTATATGTATCCATGTATTCATAACTATGTTTTTACTTATACCTATTATCTTGTAAGCAATTGACAAATAAATAAATAAATACATTTAGGTTGCTTTTTGTTCAATAACGTATACATTGATGGCCTTCTAAATTGAGATGGATGACATGTTTCAGATATTGTTGAATTCCAATAATCCCTTATTAACACTTAGCAATAGCACTTAGACTTATATCGTGCTTTACACCACTCTTTGAGTCAGGGGTGTCAAACTCACAGCGTCACGGCATCATCACGTGACCTATTGGGACTCTTTACTCCTTTGCTAAACTGGGCAGGGGCGGGGCCAGCACATGATGCATCCGGCCCGTGGACCACAAGTTTGACATTCCTGCTCTAAGTGGTTTACTGAGTCTGTATATTGCCCCCAAAAATCTGGGTTGTCATTTTACCGAACTTAGAAGGCTGGAAGGCTGGTCAGAATTAAACTCCTGGCAGTGGCAGAATCAGCTTGCAATATTGCATTCTAACCATGGAATGCACCACCACGGTTCTTATTATTATTGGTCATTCTGGCTATTCAGCCATTCTGGCTGAACCATTGGGAATTGTTTTATATGCCTGTCTTAATTGACTGGAAGGAGTGGAGAGACTACCAGGCTTGAACTAATTTTAGATAATTAAGCATATTTAGTTTTGTTCAGAAATACAAAGATAAGAGTAATAATAAAAGAGAATATTTGTAGCTCAGGGTTGAAGTGTGGGTCCTTGATGCTCTCTAAGCTTGGTCATTTTCTTTCAGATATTGCATTATACATTACTCTTTTATTACATTTTAGTGTACTGATGATGTTACCTAGTTTGGTAGTAAAATGTCTGCAAGAAAACTACCAAGCTCAGAGCACATCAGGGACTTCATTGTTAAGAGTAATATGAGCATTTAGTTAAGGAACACCTAATAAAGACAAAGTTAAGGTTAATTCAGGAGTACCTAATAACAAGTAACAAAGAAGAAATTTTATGTAAAAATATACCGCAAAGAATGGAGTAAAAAAAATGGGGGTGGGAGGGGCTTGGTCTAATAGTTATCTTTACATTTGTCATTCTGAATGTAATAAAGAATATGATATTTGTATTTATTCTCTGAGACTTAAAAGAGCTGCTAAGGTCTTTTTATCAGATTTTTATTTGCAAATTAATTTTATGTTAAAATATTTATTTATGCATTTTAAAAAATACTTTGTACTTTCTAATTTAATTCTCAGGTGTACTGAATACTAAATTGAAAGAAAGGTGGAAATAAACAAACAAATGTACATTGTATGTTTGGTTGAGCTTATGTCAGGATGTGTGCATAGACTGCATTTCTAAATAGTTTTTGCGCTTTGTTTTTTCATATAAGTCAGTTCTGAAGGCAATTTAGCAATTTGGTTATTTAATTTAATCTTTAGACTTACTTTTGTAGTCAGAACATTTTATTTTAACCATAAGAGCTCCTCATTTTTTAAATAAAAAGGACACTTAGTAAGCAGCAGTACAGAAACAATGAAGATGGGATTCATCCTAAGAATTTCTGATAAATACAGTCTTTTTAATATATATTTGTAAACATTGGGAAAGATGTTCCCTGCCACTAAATTCTAAACATACAAAATAGATGCATTGGTTCTGTTCAGTTGCAGTTAATAAAACTTCAAGAAACACAAAATCCTAAAGCAAAACCCAACTTTGGCAGTATTCAGCTGTGGATCTGTAGTCTTTTCATAGTAATTTTATTAAACATTACAATTAGAAAGATAAAAACTAATCAAGCTAAAAAAGTAAAAGAAAAAAATTGTGCAGAAAAAAAAGAAAATAGAAATGACTTTACCCTTCACAAGTATAAACAATTTTAGTAACCTATAACCTTTTCTTAAAACATAGCAAATAATCTCTTCTTCCCATTCCCCATCTCTTACTCATACATACATTTTTAAAAACCTCCTTGTTTCAGTCCTGATTAACAAAAATCCATTAAAGGTTGCCAGAATAAACAACACATCTATTTTAACCTTGATCAAATAAATTAAATTTAGATTGCTTCCTTTTTATAATCTTGATCTTTAAAGTCTTCAAATAATGCCTAATATAATGCCTGTCATATTTAAATCCACATTCAGATCTCCCTCATTCTTGTCCAGTATGTCTTGTCTCTCTACCATAACATTGTTTAAACACAGTCTGTCATCTTCTACTTGAAAGTATATGTCACATAATTAGCAGACATCTGTCAGACATTCATTGGATGGTTTCCCAGCTGTTATGGGAACTACGTTAATGTGAATTGCTTGTGTAGCTAGAAGAGCACATGAAGGCATTTGCCCCTGAAAATTGTAATTAATGATAAATTTCTGCATAGCAACAGAGGAGTGTCTTGTTTCATTGAGATTGCCATGAAACTCTTAAGCAGCTCTGAAGTGATTTACAAGGCCTTCATTAGCTACATAAATGGCTGCAACTATGTTATTTAATAAGGTGGAGAGCTAGTGTGGTACAGTTAGTTCTTGACTTACAGCCACAATTGAGCCCAATGTTTCTGTTGGTAATCAAGACAGTTAAGTGAATTTTTCCCCCATTTTATAATAGCAATAGCATTAGCACTTGTATATCACTCCACAGTACTTTACAGCCCTCTCTAAGCTGTTTACAGAGTCAGCATGTTGCCCCCAACAATCTGAGTCCTCATTTTATCAACCTCAGAAGGATGGAAGACTGAGTCAACATTGAGCCTGGTGAAATTCAAACTGTCAAATTGTAGGCAGCCAGCAGAAGTAGCCTGAAGTACTGCATTCTAACCACTGTGCCACCATGTGCAACTTTTTTTCCCCAGAGTTAAGTGAATTACAGCCATTGTTAAGTTAGTAACACAGTTGTTAAGTTAATCTGGTTTCCCCATTGACTTTGTCAGAAGGTCGCAAAAGGTGATCAGGTGACTCCCGTACACTTCAACCATCATAAATACATGCCAGTTGCCAAGCGCCTGAATTTGATCACATGACCAGGAGATGCAGCAACCATCATAAGTGTGAAAATCAGTCCAAAGTCACTTTTTTCAGTGCTGTAACTTTGAACAGTCACTAAGCAAACTGTTGTAAGTTGAGGACTCTGTACTATAAGATGTTGAACTAGAATTTGGTAGATCAAACTCATTTTAGCTAGAGAAATTTCACTGGATGATTTTGGGCTAGTCATTCTCTCTTGCCCATTTTATTTCACATGGTTATTATTATGGTGGATACTGAGGAAAATAATGTAAAAAAGGCTCCCATCAAGTCCTACAGGAAAAACAGGATATAAATCTAACAGCTAAATAAATAAAACCTATCTAACTATTTGATGACTGTGTGTGTGGGTGTGGGTGTACATGCATATAAATGTATATTATTATATAATAGGTGTGATACTGATAGTCTAAACAAGTTTATCACATTTAATATTTGGTAATTTTACTCATATATTTCCCTCTTCCTAGATTCTACATGGTTTACAGACATAAAATGTCATTTATTTAAACGCTTGTTATGTTTTAGCTGGGGAGGGGGAGAATAGCATAGCACAAATTTAGTTAGGGAATATTTCAAAATGTAAACTAATTGGCAATAAAACTATTTTTTCATTCACATCCTGTGCATTGAATCCAATTAGATTCACTTAATTACTGGGGGGTGTTCACCATTGAAAAAGGATAATTTGTGGTTAGGTCCTCCCCTCTAAAGACGTTCTTTTTAAATTACTTTAATATGAGGTCTTTGGCCACATTCATTTATTCACTGAGCAGTGTTTGTAAGTTGTCTCAATCTGTACAGTATTTTACCAAACTACTTTGTACTTACCTATGTACACCTGTAGGTACCGGATTTTCTTAATAGAGTATCATTTAAATGAAGAACATAATTACATTTACCTTGTGTGTTTTAATTTTTTTATGTATATTAGTCAGTGTGTATTGTTATTGTTTGATGTTATTTATCTTCACTTCTGTGTCTTGGCCATGCATTTAAATGTAAAGTTTTGTATTTTAATATTTGCCTTTAAATAGCTGCCTAAGTCACCTGAAATGGAAAACGGTATAGAGTTGTGTCGTGTATTCACCTATATTTATAGAATGTAGAAATATTGGTGATTTTGAGAGTAGCTATAGTTGAGCATAGATCTGTGTTTTGGGATGTTTGAAATTTTAAACTAATCGTTAGATATTATTCAATGAGCCTTATATGTTTTATCTCTTAGTGTTTGAATCTACCATGCAGATAACCATTAAAACTAATGAATTAAAATTAATGTACAATATTTTAAAAGTGTAAAATCATTGCAAAATAATTATGCAGTGATAAAACTAGAAATTTAAACCTTAGTGCATGTTGTGTGTGTGTATTTACTTATCAAAAGTACCACTTCAGGTTTATTTTGGTTTATCAGAAATTTCACCCTGAATCTGGGATATTGCAGACATTAATCACAATAATTTCCATCCTATCCTAATCTTCCAATGAGGAATTTGGAGTGTAAAACAAGGATTAATTGATTATAAAGTCATTTTTCAACTTTTAGACATCTTTTTTTCAAGATGTGTACTCATAGCCACTATAATTGAATCCATCATCTTTTTGCTGGTTTGTTTGTCTTCTTCTATTTCCTTCCAATTTCCCAGCATTGAGCTTTTTCCAGAAAGCTGGGTGTTTGCATAATGTGTCTGGAATAGGGTAATTTAAGCCTAATCATTTATTCAGTGATCTATCAGTTTGTTTTCCTGGCTGTCCATGATGTACTCAGGAATCATAAAATGACAGGGCTGGAAGAAACTTTGGAAATCTTCTAGTCTATGCCCTGCTCAGGACAGATGTCATATACCATCTCAGTCAAATGATTGTCCAGTCTGTTTTTGAAAGAACATGATGATCTTTCATTCTTTCACTTTAAAGAAATGTACCATAGGTACAAATGTCTAAGCTCTTCTTGTTTTTGTTTTCAAGAGATGTTAATTTGTCTTAAATAATAATACAATGATATTCACATTCACTTTTACCTCTAGATTATCAGTGATCTTTCCAAAAGCCTGAAATATTTTCTAAAACTCAATCGAAATTCTGTTTCTGACTGAAACATATGTTAAACTATAGTTAGTGTTATATTCAAACATATATTAAACTATAGTTAGTGTTATATAATTAATGACAGACAATGAGTCTCAGGTTTAAGTGCTATCTTTCAGAAAGTTAAAAAATAAAATTGCTGTCAGTATTAAACTAACTGCATTTCTGTAAAAGACATGTTATGCAAAATTGAAAATAGCTTAAATGAGCTTTCCCTAAACTGATATTCTCTAGATTCAGTATATAGTTATAAATGCATCAGAAAACAGCCATTCGCAGGCTGCTTACAAAACTGTTGTATTAACACAAAATAAGTAGATCTGTTCTGAAGCCAGGGAAATGAGCAGTCAAGAGTATATTAACCAGAAGGGAGGAAAAGGCTTCTGATTTAAATCTTAAGGCTGCTAAAGGACTTATTTATAGGTCTTGCTTTCTGTGTTCTGCAGTAGACAGCTGTTCTGCCTTGCTTCTTGTTTGCAATAAATCATACCCTCTAAGCCTTGATTTGGATTATATTCCCGAATGCAGTATTGTGTTTCTAGAGAGAAGAAAATTATAGCTATTTTGGATTTGAAGTCAAGCAGCGAGACCTGCATACTTTTCATCTCAGGAGGAAAATGCTTCAACCATGAGAGTAAACACTTTATACAGACATTACTGCAGTGCTGTTGGCTGTAGATTAAGTTCTTTGGTCCAGAACCAAGTTGCTATCCAGTGGACGAGATACCATCAATGATTGACCAATTTGCCAGCAGTTAGGTAGAAACTTCCACAATAAGTGGACCATTGGATGGATGTACAACTGGTTGAAAAATCATAACCAAACAACTGCTTGTCACTGAAGAGAAGTATCAAATAACATACTTCAGGTTGCAATCTATACCCTCTGCTATTCAGTGTTTTTATAAATGACTATTAACCATGGGGGCAGGGGGGACGCAGAAAGGAAGCTCTCTCTGTGCCTGATTGAATCTATACTCATCAGGAGCAAGACCTGTATGCGTGGGTTGGGATAGATTACCTTCAGGGAACTTTTTTTGGTCTCCATCTCTTTTCTTAGGAATGGGGGAAACTGTGCCAGAATTTATTTTTATTTTTAGCTCACCTTTATTACTTTAATAATTTGCTCCTTCCATTGAAATTTTTTTTTTCAGCTTTTCCATGATATCTGGCCAATGGAATATTTGATTATTTGAAATTCCTGTCTCCTTTGTCATGACTTTTGGTGATCTTGTGTTAGAACAGGTTTCAAGGCTCATGTTTCTTCTTATCAAACATGTTGCCCTGCCAAGCTTCTTATTGCTTCTGGAATAGCTCATCTGATTATTATTCAACATGTTTTTTTAAACTATGGGTTTTATCATAACCTCATTTATCATAGAAGTTCTCTTCTGGTATGTTTTAGGTATATTACCAATAGAACAATTGACTGAGGCTGAGTTTGCTTATAATAATTTTGTTCATATTTCCATTCCAATGTTGCTGTTTTAATAGCAATAGCACTTAGATTTACATATCACTTTACAGTGCTTTACAGTCCCCTTTAAGCTTCCTTTATGTATTGGTCTTCCTTCCTTCCTTCCTTCCTTCCTTCCTTCCTTCCTTCCTTCCTTCCTTCCTTCCTTCCTTCCTTCCTTCCTTCCTTCCTTCCTTCCTTCCTTCCTTCCTTCCTTTCTCTCTTTCTTTCTAGTATTTTTTAGAATTTATTTGATTTTTCAATCGCTTACAAGATACAGGTATAAGAATAAACATAGTTTTGAATACATGGGATAGATACTTATAAGAAAAATAAAAAGAAACAATAGGACAGGGATGGTTGGCACAATCCATGCACACCCCCTACAGGCCTCTTAGGAAGGGGGTGAGGTCAATAGTAGACTGTCTAAGGTTAAAGTTTTTGGGGTTTGGGGAAGAAACCACAGAGTCAGGTAGAGTATTCCAAACATTGACCACTCTGTTGCTGAAGTCGTATTTTCTGCAGTCAAGTTTGGTGCGGTTAACCTTGAGTTTGTATCTATTGTGTGCTCTTGTATTGTTATGATTGAAGCTGAACTATTCATTTGCAGGTAGGACATTGCAACGTATGATTTTATATACTATATTTAGATCGGACCAGAGGCAGCGTAGTTCTAGGTTTTCTAGGTCTAGACTTTCAAGTATGGTGGCATAAGGTATTCTACAATGAGTAGTTTTTGTAAGCTGTTTACAGAGTGAGCATACTGCCCCAACAATTTGGGTCCTCATTTTACCAACCTCAGAAGGATGGAAGGCTGAGTCAACCTGGACTGCTGAAGAGCAAACTGATGACAGTCAGCAGAGTTAGCCTGCAGTACTGCATTCCAACCACTGCATCACCACAGCTCTTCATTTTAAGCTACCTGTAATAGCCATCAGCTCTTCTCCTGACTCCCTTCCATTCCAGACATTTTCTCATGGGAAGCCACCCAGAACCAAATCAAGAATCAATTGGATCATATCGTGAGTTCCTAGGAGTGCTCTGCTGTTTTTGATAGTTTCTGTCACTACTATTAAAAATAGTCTACGCAGATATGGGAAGGTCATGGAAAGCAGCAGAAGACACATATGTCTATTGTCTCACCTGATAGTAGTATTTGCAACACCTTAATGGCCAAATCACCTAACTGGGCACAAATTCTGGCTTCAGTGTCTCCCAGGAATTCTGATTCTCAGAAGAAAGGGAAGTGGATTTGTGTTAGGGAGAAAGTTGCCGAGGAGAGTTTCGGAATGGAGGGAGTACCTGACAAATATAAGAAATTAATCTCCACCTACCCCTATTTTTTCCTATTGTCTGGAAGAAGACATAGTAGAATACCTCAAAATAAATGAATCATCCCTAATTTATGTCAAAGAATTGAATCTCCACCCAGGGAGACAAAAATGTAGAAATGGAAAAGTAGAATTTCTTTCATTTCCTCCTGACCAGACAGTAGGAATAAGAGATCCATGTAGGGCTTCTAGTTCCAGGGGGGAAGTAAGAACAAAAATAGAGAAGGAGGCCAAGCAAAATTATTATATGGACAAGATAAATGTGAAGTCCAGGAAAAGAACAACCAACAATTCATTGACCAGGAAAAATAAGATGATTTAAATCCTGGGGTCTTTATTTTATATGATTTCTATATAGTTATTTTTTTGTATCAGGCAAATGTCCCATACATATCTAACATCTTTGCAGCAATAAAACTCTTTATGTATTAGTTTTGAGCCTGATCATCTTCTAATTCCTTTAAATCAATTTTTTACTATACCTCACAAACTGAATATTAAATCATAATTTTAACATTATCTTACAAAAAAAATCATTCACCCGAAAAATCTATTAAAAGATAATCAAGACAAAACAAAAAAATTACCGTTATCTAGAAAAAAATGTTACAATGAAAGGAGGATATCTCTTCAGGCAGAAATTAAATATTTTTCCATGTTTGGAAAGATTTTGAGGGAAGTGAATTGTATGTAAAATTCAGTGTGTTCAATGTAAAATATGTGTTTGCATGGTGGCAGCCATTTTTCCATTTGTTATTATTACATAAGTCAAACTTTTTTTCTGTATTTATTAAGCAAAGCAGCAAACAAACCAGGAATGTAAACATTAATATGATCAAAGTTAAATGATGAAAACCTTCAGTAGTTCAGGAGTGAGCAATCCTTGAGTTTAAACAAAAACCCACTCTGCTGGGCTCCAAGATGCACTGAGAATGAATCTAGTGAGGTATCTGAGAGGCATGAATGATGAAAAAAGTGGATCTTTTGGTGAGAATTTTAAGGATTGGAGATTTTTAAGGACAGAAATATATCTGGATTTCCTCAGGCATACCCATTTCTACTTTTATCTGGAAAATTTGTGCTGTTCAAAATTGGCCATATTTTTTTATTGTGTTGTGGCAATTGGGATTTGTGGGCTGCAGGTTGCCCACTCCTGTGTTTTTTTTATCACATGATTTAACCTCCTGTACTACTCTTGAGTGATATAAACCATTGTATAAGACCAATACTTATTTATTTTAAATTTATTTAATATTTCTGTAGTACCAATCTTTTTTAAAAAAATCTCTTCATACTCGCCAGGAGCTTGATCAAAGTCTACCAGAGAGACAGCTTGAAGATCAAAAAAGGGTATGTATCTTCAGCAGTGGATTAAATTGCAGAAGGGCTTTGTTTTTTTATATATATATTTGTTTTAATTAAGGAAAATACATATCTAAAGAATGAGAGTTTTCCCTCAAAAAGTTAATGAAAACAAAAGAGGCTTTAAAGCATGGATTGGGCACTTAGAAGTTGTTATACAGGTTCTTAAATAATATTCTCTCTTCCTGTCTTAAATATGTTACTACTGTGGAATTTTACCTGCAAAATTTGTTGATTTCTGATTTGCTTATGATATTGAAAAACAAGTCAATCAGTTATGTTCCCAGAAATCCGTGGGCCAATGAATTATTTGGTAATGCATTGTTGCTTTGATTATATAATGTCTTTACCATATTAGATTTCAGGGAATGAATTAAGAGAGAAGTACTGTAGTAGAAGCAAAATTCCATTTAACTTGGAATGATTGGAGCCTTGGTAAACCATGTTTTTTCTATCCTTTTCTGTCAGTTGAGCATGGTACAGAACCTCTATGTGAGGGGGTGGGTGGTTAATAAATGATAATAAATTAAGAAAGAGAGAGAGAGAAAGAAAGAAAGAAAGAAAGAAAGAAAGAAAGAAAGAAAGAAAGAAAGAAAGAAAGAAAGAAAGAAAGAAAGAAAGAAAGAGAAAAAGAAAAAGAAAAAGTATTGCACAGAGAATTAGAAACAAAAATATCTTTACAAACTGAATGGCTGTAATCATAATGATGATTTATTGTAACAGTATAAAGTGTACAATTCTTTTACATATAACACTAATTCCAGAAAGGAGGAATCATGGAAGATTTTATCCTTTTGCAGTAGTAATAACTTTCTTTTAGGAATATTGCACTTCCCAAGTTAATTACTCTTTATTGGGAATAACATAGACACTTAAATCTAATTATCATGAGTGCTTTTTTATTTTCTGTGAAGATGAGAATTAAGCTTATCTTCAATGTATATCTCAAATATACAGTATGTAGTGATATCATTGTTGCTACTGGTAACAAATATTGTATCTTTGAAGCAGAAAGATGACATAGTTGAAGTGGAATTAATTTGCTTGATTTTGTTGTCTTCAAATTATACAAATGAAACAATTGATTTCAATAGATTAGATTGGTAGGTGGGAAGATAGGTAGGTAGATAAATAGATAGGTAGGTAGATTATTTATTTTGTTTTATGAGACCCAAACTGCATGCAACCATCGTTAGTTGAATTCAGCTTTTATAAGGCCTGAAAAATTATTATTGTTCAGTTCAGACTATGATACATATAGTCATGTTGTTACAGTAATACTGTTTACAGCAAATATTAGTATTGCCTAATTTGGGATATATATGCTAGGAAGTACAGGAGTGAAAGTTTGGTATATCTGAAGGCAGGATATTGAAAAGTTTGATTTAATAAAGCATATTTAAATGTCACTATAACATAGTTCATGAAAAACTGCTACTAGAGCATTGTCTCTTGGTCAAACACAGCTAAGTAATTGAACTGAAATTCTTTCTACCTGATAAACTGACTCAAATATTTTTCATCTTTTTTTTTAAAAGGGCAATTATGTGACCTATAGGAAAATCAAATTCAATCTTAGTGGCACTTGTTTCTCATTGGAGTCAGTAGATTGTGTGAATAAGATCTCTTACTGGAGGCAAAATTGTTAGTGCTTGAGGAAATGCTTCCTGTAATCCTTGATACAGTTATCTTTAGTCATGGTAAAACCAGTATAGACTCTGAGAGATCAATTACTGTTCCTGTAAAACATGAGATATACATAAAAATGAAAGATACAAAAGTGGTTTTTATTTGCAGAAAATTATTAATATCCTTTTCCCTGCTCTCTTAAGAAACTATGTGCATATGCCATTTTTAAGCAGCTTATAACTTAATATGTTAAATGTTCAAAGCACATGGAACTAATTACTTCATGTGGATACAAAAATGTACAATCAATAAAGTTATCTCCAGGCTGTTTACTGCTATTATTATTTTATTATTGAGAGTATTTATTTTCCACTTAAAGATACAGAACATCTTAGGCGATAGTGAGAGTGATGTGTGTGTGTGTATGTGTGTGTGTGTGTGTGTAAATATTTTCCAAAAGTATAATGTAAAACTATTTATAATTCGAATGCTTCTTTCTCAGTTCTAAAGGGTGATCCTCACTTTCAAGATTATTCTAAATAATAGTCTAATTGTGTTAGAAACCAACAGACTAGTCTTCCAATTCATTTTTAAAAGCTTCTTTACCTCTCACTATGTTTGAATGGGAGGAGCTCACCGGTAAGCTCCAACAATCTATTTAGCATTGTTATATTTCAGGAATCAGCTGAAAGGAAATATAAATCCAATGCTTGAAGAAAGCCTGTCAAATTTGGGGATGTCCATAGGTAGTGTGTTTAACTCCTCACGAAATTTGGATGCAGCTGATTCAGTTCCAAGGATATGTTGTGCAACAAAGGAATGCTTAAGAGGCTTAACTCATACTGAATTTTCTATGAGCTTGAGTTCTGTATAACTCTTAAATTAAAAAAAAACCTTTTGTAAAAAGTTACCTCATGCTATCTTGAAATTAGATGAAATCATACTTCAGGAATATTTAGACAGTGTTAAAGTTTGCTTCAATCTCATAAAAGAGTGGCCAATATTCAATGCTTGCAAAATTAATATATTGGGACTTTGAACTATTCTAATCTGTTCCCCTTTTCACAACAATTGTTCACTAGAGCAGTGCTGAATGTGCCAGGAGTGGATGTGTCAAGAATAGAGGTTCATCTGATGGTGGTGATGGGGCGTAAAATGAGACAAAATACAAATGCACTCACATTCTATCCTGCAGGTTTATTGCTGACAGGGGAGAACAGCTCTTCCTTTTTTTTCAGAAGTCAATAATAAGACAGTAAAAAACCTGAAACAATATTTATTATTAGATTTACAGTGTTAACTTACCTGCTTGGACTTCCTTCTAATATCAGTTCTCCAATTTGAGATATTTGGATGGCTTCTCTTTATTGCAATCATCTTGGCAGCATTCTGTAAAACAAGAAAACCATTTGCCCTCATATGCAGCTACTGAAAATTAAAGGAAAAATTATTCTCACTTTAATTGCTTAGTTTTATATTTATAGACAGTTCTAATATTAATTGTTATCATTGTGCTTATAGAGGTGGGAAAGAAGGAGATACAGGAAAGGGGCAGTGGTGTCCATTTCCTATCATGTGACATTTCTGTTGAAATATTTGCATTTCGTGATCCTCCTTTTCAAAATTTTAAGAAATTGTTAGTCAGAGGTATGTACATTAGGTTGTAATGATCTGAATTTAAAAGTTAATCTAACTGAATTAGGAAGTTCCAAAGTAAAGGATATACATTCAACTTATTTCATTGATAGAGACAATAGATGCACATATATTTTATTTCATGGTAAGAAATGTCTTTCTGGAAGTCTAAGAAGGGAAAATTTGTGTAACATATACTTTCAATAATTGTGATCAGTCACAGAACTATAATACTAGTTTCATAGATATTTAAGGGCTGCATCCTATATACTATTTTCACTGCTTTTTCCATGTTTCATTCATATTAGAATATGCTATTTTTAGTGTAAATCTATTTATTAGTAGCATGTATAAATGTATCTGAAGATCTAGACAGAACATTTCTAAATGGGTATAGGTACACTGTGTTTCTGTTGTTGTTTATATACATTCATATCTCTTCTTCCCAATTTTATTTCTGTTGTGTCTCTGACCAGCTAAAATCCAATTTTACTATTTTTGTTGACTTTGGCTCACTTGTTCCATTCATCATGTGTTTCTGTCTTTCAATATCTTTGAATTAAGGGGGAAGCCTTGAGACAGATTTTGGTAAATCGTTACTACGGGAACATCAGAAGTGGAGGAAGACGAGAGAGCCTCACCAGCTTTGGCAATGGGCCTTTATCTCCTGCAGGGCCCAACAAACCTGGGGGAGCAGGTAGGATGTTTTCAGTGCCGCTTGATTACATGTGAGACTGTCATGTTGGCTCTTCTGTCCCCTAATTGTTGGTTGAATCTGGCTGAGAGTCTCTGAAGCTGTTTCAGCAGGTATTTTTCATCCTCTGTTACCTCTCTGTCACTCAGAAAGTTGTCTCTTGAATTAAACTATTGGAAACTGGCCTGTTCATTAACTTCCTCCCATCCTCCCCTTTTTTTCTAATTTATTATGCATGCATTTTTACTAGTGTGAAACTTATTGATATTCATAATTTTGATACAGTCTTTAATAAAATCAGTAACCATTTTATTTTTTTATTTATTTTTATATCACATTTTTGAAATACCCATTTCTCTCACAGGGGGATTATTTATTAAACATTAGCATTTATTAAAGAGATAGAAACAGCAAAAAACAAAATAGCCCATTTGTGTAGTGCAAGGGTGTCAAACTCATGTCATCATGGCAGCGTCATGTGACATATCAGGACTTTCCCCCCCCCTTTGCTAAGCCAGGTGTGGGTGTGGCCAGCATGTGATGCATCCAGCCCGTGGGTCGGGAGTTTGACAGCCCTTGGTATAGTGGGTAATGTGCTTGGCTAAAAACCAGGAGGCTCTGAGTTATAGTCCTCCCTTAGAATGGAAACCAGTTGGGTGATTTTGGGCCAATCCTGCCCTCAAATCAATGCACCACAAAGAGTTATTCTTGTAGGGAAACAGCTAGTATATTTATCAACAGGTTTTGGCCATTAATTGAGAACATTTTTATGCAAAGGCTTCAGCAATAAATCAGTTTAATTGAACCTTCATGTGTGGATCTTAGCTTTCATGCCTAACATGCACTTATGGCAGTAGATCTGGCATTACTGGTTGCCATTGTTAAGCACAGTTGTCAGGTGCAATGTCATTGTCAGCCTTCAAGATCTTCTACTACTGCTTTGCATCTTTTGGCTGCCATAAGTAATGGGGGGAGGAGGGGGCAACGTCTGGGAAGAGAGCTGGAGGTGTTACATTCTTGTGTTGTGTAAATGAGAAGAGGGGGGAGTATAAATTCCTGCTTAGGTTTCTATTTCTCGCTTAGCTTTCTTTTCTCTGCACAGCTGCAAATCTTTATCAAAATATGCCAAGGTCAACGGACAGAGGCCTCATCACCACCTGAAGATGTCCACATGATCATATTCACAACTTTTAATTGGAAGAATCATTTGAACTATGGGGGGTGGGAACATTTCCATCACTTTGTATATGTGATCTGCGCGCCTAATTTCTCAGATTCAGAATTCTACTGATGTTACCACTTCATTTTCAGTAAAAGATGTCTTTTCTCTAATTAAGGAGTCTAAGTATTTCTTTCTTGAATTTTGAATGGAGCACCACCTGACAGTCATGTGATTGTGATTTGCGACTTCCTGTCTCCTTTCCTACTGACTTTGCATGTTGGAAGCTGGCAGTGAATGATGTAAATGGCAATCACACAACTGTGGGGTACAATATTTGTAATTGTGAGCTGGTTGCTAAGTACCGAAATCATGATTACATGATGGCAGACAATTCCAAGGATTATTCATAATAGCAATAGCACTTAGGCTTATATACCACTCCATACTGCCTTACAGCCATCTCTAAGCAGTTTACAGAGTCGTCATATTGCCTCCAACAATCTGGGTCTTCATTCTACTGACTTCAGAAGGCAGAAAGGCTGAGTCAACCTTGAGCTGGTCAGGATCGAACTTCTGGCTGTGGGCAGAGTTTGCCTGCAAGACTGCATTCTAACCACTGCACTACCATAGCTCATAAGCCTTCAATGCCATCATAATTTAGAACAGTTACTGAACATGTGGTCATTAAAGGAGGACTATATGTAATGACAGACTATCTGACCTAAGGAAAAATGTGGGACTGCTAAGAGATTATAATTTTCAATATTTGCATGCAAACTGTCCAATGGTATCTCTCCATTCAAGAATGAAACAAGATGGGAGTTCCGGTTTGAGCTTCTTCGGCGACAGACCAAAACCTCGTCTCTGCGAGGCTTCGATCTGTGCTTGCCGCTGGAGCGCCCCAAGCCAGCTGGTTTTGGAGCTAAGCCACCCCGTAGAGGTGGTGAAGAAGGGGGAGACTGCCTGCAGGGTTGAGGAGAGCCACATCTCTCCTCCCCAGCTGGCCATTACTCCCTTTCCCAAAGGTGGTTGTAGCGGTGGTCAGAAATGGCCACCACAAAGAACTCGACCGGAAAAGAATGTGCAGGAGGAAGATAAGAAGAGAAAGTTTTGGTTGACCAGGTCAAACAGCAAAAGCAACAAATAAGGTACCCTGGAATTGAAACTATTAAAAAAACAACAATAACATTGTTCCCAAAGAAGATTTTTAAGCTACGAAGGAGAGAGAAAAGGAAAAAGATTTGGGGTTTTTTTTCTCCTTTTCCTGTACTGACAGCTAAGAGACTTAAGCAAGAAATTGGAAAAAAAATCCACTTTGACATTAATAGGCATTTAATGCTGAAAATAAAAAGTCAACGGGATAATAAAGATTTCTGGATAATTAAAAGCTTTTGAAAACAAGAAAGGAGAGAAAAAGAATAAAAGCGCAGGATCTGGAAGGAAGGAAACTGCCTGGAATTAAAAAGAACTTACAGCAAAATCTCAACAAGACTTCCAAAAGATGCATTTTAACTGAAATATTGCAACAAAAACCCCAGGAAGAGAAAGTGGAAAAAGAAATAAGAAGAAATAATTTGGGACTATTTGGATTACTTGATGATTTCTGGATTCTTGGTTATTGTTTTGAATGACTAAAATCAATCGGGTGGTTGTTTAAAACTGTTTAAAATGGCTCCACTTTTAGAAGAACTGAAAATGGAACTTAAAAAGTACAAAGAAGATGCACAAGAAGGGAGAGGTTCTTTTGGCTTCGTATTTCAGTTTTTAGAAATGGAGATTTGGAATTATGAAAAACAACAAGAAATGCCTGCAGAACAAGAAGATTGCGACAAAGAAGCCATCTTTAATGAACAAGTAATCTTAGGTGGGGGAAAAGAGAATGGAAAGTTTAAGATTGGGAAAAACAACACACACACACGCAAAAAATAGAGTGAAAAATAAGTATAAAATCAGAAAGCAACAGAAGAGGTAAATGCAGAAGAGAGAATTAGAAGTAGAGAGACAAGGGGGTAAAAAGGGGAGGGAGAAGATGAGAGGGAAGAAAGAAAGGAAAAGAAGTTATAAAGGACAGAAACAAAATATAGAGAAACAGGGCCTATTTAGAGATAATGGGTGAAAATTTAATGGAAAAAGGGATTCTGCAAAGGTACATAAGATAGTATGGTTATATTAGAAACAGAAATAATTTTAGAAAACATGAAACAATGTATGATTAAAATGTTTGATAAAATAGCTATCATAATTCAGTGGAATGCTTGTCAATAAATACATGTAACAAAATGAATATTTAATGATTTACAAAACATATGTGAAGAGAAATAAGGGAAAAATTAATTATGGAGATTATATGTGTCTTTAAGGAAGTATGATATTTAATTGAAAAGAAGTGTTAAAGATGTTAAGATTTTAATGATTATTAATGATAGAACTGAATTGGAATGGAATGAGGGTTTATAACTACATATATTTATAATCCTTTTTTTAAAAAAAGAACATAGTGTGTACTATAAGAATGTACCAAGCAGAATTCGATTGGAAGTTATGTATTATGTATTATATTGAAGGTCATAACCTTAAGGTATATATTGAAGTTTAAATAAGAGTTGAATGGATGTAATTAAAAGATATAAAGGTGTCATACTCCAATTAGTAACTACAGGAGAAGATTTGTTTAATGAGAAAAGGTAATATGAAATTGAAACAGAATAGACAAAAGTATAAATATAATGATTTGAATTGAGATGAGATAATCAAAATAAAATTGAGAAAATTAAAAGAGGGGAAAAACTATATAGAAAATGTAGAATAGTATAAGATATTGAATAGAACACAAAAAGGAGCATGAAATTGAGTTTTGTGTCTGTATAAAGAAGTTCAACCCGGGACCATGCTATTTTCAAAAAATATGTTTTACTTGTATTTTGTATGTGTGAAAACCCAAATAAAACTGTATTTAAAAAAAAAGAATGAAACAAGATGTGATAAACTTGGACAGACCACATGGTCTCTCTTGTAAATCCTAAATTCTGATCATAATGTGTATTCTAACAGGCCCAAATGACATTTATTTGTATTGCCTTAACCAATTTAACCAACAGATTTAAAAGGAGAATGGGAATTAAATGAATAATTATATTGTTTGTGTCACCACAGTGATTAATTGATTAGACTAGTTTGCACCTAATTATAGAAATCCTCTGGGTGGTTTATAATCAGTCTGTAATAGCATCTGAACTAGCCTTTTTAGAAAAGTTTTGTGGACTTCCTTTTTCAAATGGTTTGAATTACGTTGGTTAAATTTATTCCTGGCTTAGTAATTTATGGTTGCTTCATGATAGTTATGAAACTATTCTAACATTGTTTCTATTTATAATGCTATCACATTTGAGCTCCTTGAGGTTGGAGAGAATATTAAAAAATAAAAAAACATTTCTAATAACACCGTCACTTGCTAACACCATAAAGAGCAAAGCATGATAGTGCAAAGCAGATAATAAACGAGAACATATTCACAGTTAAAACTTTCTTTGCTTGCTTTAATTATTTGAAGGGAAGCGACACATTTTCTAATGCTGAGAAACCCCCAAAAGCTTCATTTTTGTTTGTTTCTTTTTATAGGAGGTGGATCAGGATCCAGCTCAACAAACCGTGGTGAAATGAGTTTGACAGAAGTCCAGTGTCACTTGGATAAGGAAGGAGCATCCAATCTAGTTATAGACCTCATCATGAATGCCACTAGTGATAGAGTTTTCCATGAAAGCATCCTGTTGGCTATTGCCCTACTGGAAGGTGGCAACACAATTATACAGGTAGGAAAAGTATTCCCATGCAGATGCAGGTATCTGCTAGTTAGAGATCTGATACTATACAGGAATCTTGTATGAATTCTCAGAAATAGCTGCCATGGGAGTATCAGTGGTCAAAAAATATCTTTACTCAAAGGCAGATGGGTAGGGTACACTGTTTCCGGTATCTCAATCACCATACCTTTTTTTAAAGACAAAAATGAAAAGCTCTATTGCAACCATACACCTTCTTTTGTCCCTTTCAGTCAGTTTTTACTCCTGGTGACTGCCTGGACTAGTCCCTGAGATTTTGGCAAGATTTTGCAAGTGGTTTGTTGTTGCTTACTTCTTACAGTTGAGAGAGAGGGACTGAGGTCACTCAGCTGACTTATACCTAATGTAGGACTAGAACTCACAGCTTCCTGTTGCCCTGATAGACCGGAAAGAAAAACAACAACAACAACACTTTATCTCTCCCCTGGTAGGAAGCTGTGGTAGAAGGCCTGGAGATCCTGTGGCTTAGAGGTTAATACATCTACCTACTATGCAAGTAGCCTGGGTTCGAATCCCAGAAGGTATGGCTAGCTGATGAGAGCTAAATAGCTTGAAATAGATGTATACTAGTCTCTCCTTATTTCTTTGTGAGTAAAACATAAATTCAACACAAAAACATGGGCATACCATACCATGAGATGTAACATGGGCACACCAATGTGTGCTCATTACTGCCCATGTCACTGTATTCTGAACCCAGATGCAACTTTTGGATAGTCTTCAAGGGCATTCCTACATAGAGCTGATTGCGGTAAACCACTCTGCAGGTTTCTAAGCCAAATGTAACATGAGCAGTGCCAGGAAGAGCTGCAAATATTATATTTTGTGTAAAAGGCCACTTGGCCATGGCTGCCACCTGCTCTTTAAGCAGAAATCTTAACTTCAGAAAGACCTCCAAATTGCATACCATTTTTTTCTGGGCTAGTGCAACTCCATCTAGAACCCAAGAACAAAAAAACCCTGAATCTACAATCCCCAAAACTCAAGTTTTGGCAGGGTTGTGAGCTAATCTAGTTATTTCCCATCCAGACTCCTACATTCTCCAGTCACTGAGACAGAACCTGCATAAGATCACTTGTTTGATCCAGGACAGAGCTATATCATCAGAATAATGATAATAGTTCACCCCATGTCATCAGATTTCCACATTTAAGCCTGAATTCTTGAGCTGTGCTGTATTTTAAATGAATAGCAGTAGCATTTAGACTTATATAGCGATGCACAGTGCTTTACAGCACTCTCTTACTTTACAAAGTTAGCATATTGCCCCCAACAATCTAGGTCCTCATTTTATTAACTCAAAAGGATGAAAGGTTGAGTCAACTTTGAGCCTCATCAGGATCAAACTCTACTCTAGGGCAGACTTTGCTTGCAAAACTTCATTCTAACTAATGGGCCACTAGGGTGTAATTCTTGTTACATACTATAACAAATTGTCAAATATTTAATTTAAAGTGGGAAACATGAAAAGATGAATTAAACAGATAATAATAGAACTACCTAGGACTGGAATCATAGAGACTTGAACAGAAAAAGAGCACATCATATCAAAGCCAAAAGGTCATAGAAAATTAGAGAGCAAATGTACTTTGTGTTGATAGAGGGGAAATCGTTAATGATTTATTAATGAAAAAGATGGACATCAGAGAGGAAGATGGTCAAAGCCAGAGTTGGAGGAATGAAAGCACAGTTAAACTAAGCAGCAGGTTAAAAGTAAATGGCATAGGTCAACATTGAGAATAAAGATGACAGTGGAATCTTTCCAGAAGAACAGGAACCAGAGAGAAAGGAGAGGTTAATAATTTGGAATCGTGGAGTTATAGCAGCAAGATAAAGCTTAGCTAGAACTTGAGGTAAGAAAAATGTAAGAGAAAGAAGTTTGATAGGCAGGAGTATTATTTAAGCCATCTTCAATTCTTTTCTGTTCCAAAACAACAAATCTATTCTCTTTCTTTCCCTCATCTCCACATATAGAAAACCAACCACATTGCTTATTCTCCCCCAGCCCCTGGCTCGTATCTAAATAGAAAAGTCTTAAAAGCTGTTTAACAGCCTGATAAAAGCACAGTTATTCCAAGTTGCACAGTGTACTGGTCGCCTGTTCTGAAGCATCATCCATTCCTGTAATACTGTAGCTAGAAGAGGTGGGTCAGCCACAGCATTTGCGTAATGAGCAGCATACAGACTCAGACTCTCCTTAGACAGAAGCTCAGAATAACTTTCAAGTACCAAACTAACTAGCTAACTTTCCTGTTGATGGGTAGTCAAGTCATCATATGTGACTGTGGAGGAGATATGGGTGAACAAAATACCAATGGTGTAAAAGGAGAGGAAGAGAATTGACAGCAAACCTGTTCAGTTTTATCTTTAGTTGTTTTTAATTTTTGATGTATTTGCTACACATGGAAATCATAGTCCAGTCTTCTCTTCTGTAGGTATAAAAGAAATACAATTATCCAGGCTAATTAAAATGACTTCCTAAAATGAGATTTGCCCAGGTAATTAATGTACAAATTTTAGAGTGTCTCAGAAAATCAGGACAGAACAGCACGGGGCTTTCTTCTTTTTAATGTAACTTTCTTTCGGCATGAAAATCAGCTACAGGTGGATTCAGGTTAATCCCTATAAGGATTAGTCTTAGATAAGCAGGAAGAAGCAGGCTTTTTGAAACAAGGTCATGCTCCTTTTTTTGTTTTTTTGCACAGGAATCAACAAGGATGTTATATAACTTCTATTTATATTCAACTGGCTAGTAGCTGCAGGCATACAAAACAAGCAAAGGGAGGAATTTAATGAGCTCTGAGGGTTTGCTCACCTTCTCAAGCTGGTAGAGACAGCTTGAGATCTTTTGGTCATTTTTTTTTTGTTATGCGTCAGCAAATGAAGCTAGTGGGTGGAGTGGGTAGGTGGACTGACTGGTTGCCATGGTTTTCTTCAGTTCCCTTTTCTGTGCTATCTCTTCCAATATATATATATATATATATATAAGGGTTGCTGACTTTCAGGAGCCAGTAAAATGTCCTTGTTCTCACACCCACATACAAATCCTTCATTCAGGAAGGAAGTAGGATGTCTCTCTCTCTCTCTCTCTCTCTCCTGTACCGATAATGTGTGGTTTAAAGGCTCACTATACTTCTGTGGGTGTGTGTTTGCTGCAGCTGTGTTAAATGTGTGAAGAAAGTGGTATTTTTTTAAAAAACATATTGAAATTGTAGTCCCACGACTCCCACAGACCCAGAACCATCTGGTTGTTCTGCTACATTTTTAATCAGTGCAGGGGAACAAAAAAGCAGAACTTGTGATATTACCTGTAATTTTTGCACATTAATCCATCCTTTGCTCACTTGAAATCTTCTTCCCTTTTCTGTTGCTTTCTATGCTTGCCCTGGATGTTTGTCCCTAGTATAAAGCAGGAAGCTAATTAGCATTTGGGCAGCAGAGACTCATCTCATGCAAGACTTTTTCAGAAATCAAGTAGGTAGCCATGGCCCATTTGACAGTATAGATTGCTCCCAGTGGAAGAAAACTACTAGTAACTCTGTCCTCAGTTCTGAGGATTGATTTGACACAACATCACTAATACTGGACTGTATGCTAAAATTACAGTCTCTAATTGTGGGTAATCTATTGGTGCTTCTGGTTATTTTAAAATCAGAATTGGCAAGTTTTAGACTTGTGGACTTCAACTCCCAGAATTCCTGAGCTAACATGACTGGAGGAGGAATTCTGGGAGTTGAAGTCCACAAGTCTTAAAGCTGTCAAGTTTGAAGACCCCTGATGTAGTTCCTTATCATAACTCGTAAGGAACGAAAGAGAAATCCCTCACCAGATATGCCTTGCTGGCTGTGAAAGCTCCCTTGCCCTAATCCATTTCCATGCATAGCATAGTAATAAAAGTTTAATTCAGTTATGGTATTTCATCAACAGAAGTGTCCAATAGACGGTTTCAGGTCAAGAGAAAGGCTGTCTAATGAACATCTAAATCTAAAATGTTTGTGTTGGCTTTATATAATATTTGAATGTAAGCGTAAAGACAAGCTTATGTTCAGTAAAAGTTAGGAAGAAGCTAAATAGATCCTAATGAAGATGACCTTGAGCTGATCATTCTCTCTCATCCCAACTTGCCTCACAGGGTTGTTGTTGTGAGAAAAATGGGAGGAAGGAAGAGTATTAGATATGTTCATTTCCTTGAGTTATTTATAAAAATAATAAAGGTGGGATATAAAATTAAATTGGGATGACAACATCAGAAATGAGGAGGTTATAAGCTACCTGGGAAAGCCAAGGGAAATCATCAAAACCATTAAAAAGTGAAAGTTAGAATATTTTAGGCATGTGATGCAACCCAGAAAAATACAGCATACTTCACTTAATCCCTCAAAGAAAGATTGAAGGCAAATGGGGTCCAGGCAGGAGAAGAACATCATGGCTTCAAAATCTAAGGAACTGGTTTGGACAAAACTCAACAGCACTTTTTCGTGCGGCCGTTGATAAAAATAGGATCGCCAACATGATCACCAACATCTGATGATGAATATGGCACAAGAAGAAAAAAATTAAAATTAAAATAAATACATTCAAGTGGTTGGCTAAAAGTCAGCTGAAATGCTAATTTCTGTGGAAGAACTGTCTATTAATGCTAACCAAGCTAACAGGGTTTCTTTAGTTTTCAGTATTGCCCTCATCCTGTGTTGTACGTGATAAATCAGTCTTTAAATGTTTATCTGTGAAAAATACATTTTCAAAATTCTTACTTCATGCACGTCTGGTTTTTTGCTTCAGTTATATTACTGTAAGTGATTTGGATTCTTGGTATGTTCTTGTATTTTTCTTTAGAAGTGGCATCTGATGAAAGGATGCTGCTCTGATCACATAGAGCTGGAAAGAGCTGATATTGTAATCTACAGTACTTCACTGCTGTCTTACTATCAATTATAGGCTCAACCATAACTGATATAAATTCAAGCTTTTGAAATAAGATTCGTTTGGCATGATCTGTTTTTGAAAAACAGAGAACAGAATAACAGCTTTGGAAATGGACCTTGGAGGTCTTCTAGTCCAACCCCCTTGCTCAGGCAGGAAGCCTTATACCATTTCAGACAAATGGTTGTCCTGTCTCTTCTTTAAAACTTCCAGTGTTGGAGCATCCACAACTTCTGGAGGCAAGTCCTTCCACTGATTAATTGTTCTAACTGTCAGGAAAATTCTCCTTAGTTCTAGGTTGCTTCTGTCCTTGATTAGTTTCCACCCATTGCTTCTTGTCCTGCCCTCAAAGGCTTTGGAGAATAGCTTGATTCCCTCTTCTTTGTGGCAGCCCCTGAGATATTGGAACACTGCCAGCATGTCACCCCTAGCCCTTCTTTTCATCAAACTAGACATACTTTTCAG
Organism: Notechis scutatus; assembly: GCF_049901735.1. Lineage (NCBI taxonomy): Eukaryota > Metazoa > Chordata > Lepidosauria > Squamata > Elapidae > Notechis > Notechis scutatus. The sequence goes on from NC_142010.1 coordinate 42,080,577, forward strand.
CAACATGAGGCTCTTTAATCACTTTTGAAATATGAAAATGGATCAGACACTTTTAAAGTTCTTTTAATCCCACCTTTATTATATTTTATAAATAACTCAGGGCAGAAAACATATGCCTTCGTCATCCTATTTTCCCCACACAACAGTTCTGTGAGGTGAATTGGGATTAGACTGAAGTCACCCAGCTGGCTTTTATGTCCAAGGCAGGGCTAGAACTCAGTTTCCTGGTTCCTAGCCTGTTTTTTTAACCGCCAGATTAGGGGTCTCCAAATTTGGCAATTTTAAGACTTGTAGACTTCAACTTCTAGAATTCTCCAGCCAGCATAGTTTGAAGACTCCTTCACTAGACCAAGCTGACTATGTTGGTATTACAAAACTCATACAATCACATCCCAAAAAAGGATAAGGATAAATGTTTAGCAAAATATTTCTTACCGTTAATAATCGAGACAAAAATTACACTTCAATTTTTTTTACCACTGCAAATGAATGCTTTACATAAGGAATTCTTTTCTCAGGCATTTAAATAAATAAATTATATAGAATTTATAGAGGTTAGAATTTTATAGTCTGTATAGAATTCTGGCCACAGACCTGCAATGTCAGGTTAAAACAAGAAGACAGTGGGGAGTTTCTGATTACTAAATTTGAGTGAAAGCCAAACTTCTTTATGCAAATTTTCAAGTTTCCTGTTATCTAAGTTAGCACTATGGTATAAATAAATAATTACAACTACAGCACAAACCTAGGTAACCCTATTTGAGGTAAATGATTCTAATACATATGATAAATGTGAAAATTCACAAATATGAGCAAAATCTAATATGAACAAAACCATCCTTAAGGCATCATTAATTCAGCTTTTCGTTCTAATAGGTTAGCTGCATTGCTATATCACTCATAGTTCATGCTAAGTTTTTACCATTTCAACAGCAGTTCCCTGGTATACTGTGGAATTAAAACATGCAAACTGCTATTCAGTTTGAGGTTGATTTATCTGTGGATGAGCTTATTTTGTATGAAAATATGTACAAGATACACATATTGTATATATGCTGATAAGACCATCTGCAGATAAGCCAACCCAATTTGGGGGATATATTTTGGCAACTAAAATTCTTGGCTTATCTGCAATATATACAGTATTCAGAAATTTATTGAGTATCAAAAATAAATATACTATGGGAATATGAATATTCAGTGCTTAAACTGAATTCTCATTTTGCAATGGCCAGTATTTGTGAAAGGTTCCTAACAGCTTGTAGCACATCATAGTAAATGATCCGATTGTGAATGCTGCCCAACACATGAGAGTTGTTAAAGCTTTCAGAAGGAAAGAGAGGCATATGGCATTGTGATTATGACAAAAAAGAAACCTGGACGAAAGCAATTCCCAGGAACAAAAATAAATGGAGGAGAAGGAGATTATTCCCAATATGGATTATTATTAGTCATTTAGTATATGGCATATCATACATGGACTAGCTGTGTGTGTGTGTGTGTGTGTGTGTGTGTGTGTGTGTATTCTTAAGTTTTCACGGGTACTTACATGTATGGTATTCAGCTTTGTTCGGGTATTTTCCCACGTCATTATAATTGTGCTTTTAAAGTTGTAGCAACGTTTCGGCAGAATCTCACAATACAGAAGCCTGATGATGGCAGATGAGATTCTGCCGAAACGTTGCTACAACTTTAAAAGCACAACTATAATGACGTGGGAAAATACCCGAACAAAGCTGAATACCATATATATATGTGCAGGTCTTGGTGTGTTCGGGTCTTTTCCCGTGTAAGATTGAGAGCACACGGGGAAAAACAGAACACGCCAAGACCTGCATACCTGTACCCATGAAAATCTACGAAAACATATATGTATGTATGTATGTATGTATGTATGTATGTATGTATATACACACAGACCAGATAGTGCCCTCAGATTACAGCCAGTCATCATGTGAGTTTGATGTGGGAACCCACTGTCACAATGAGGGGAGGATACTGTGCCCCATTTATACAGAGAGTCCTGGCAGACACCAAGTGAGATGCAAATCTTATTCAGGATTGTCCATTGCTGATGTAATTCAATGGCACCTTTTTATAGGGTCATTTATATATCTTCCTATAACTGGGCTTTCAAGGCCCCCACTTGGCTTTCCATTGGGAATGGACGTGAAAGTTGTTGGGCAAATGTTGGGCAAGTGCCAGTGGGGGCTTCCTGGATTAGGCTCCCTTAATAGGATTGTGTAATATTGGTAAAGGAAAGATATAACAGCTACTCACATACTGAAGCGAAATGGAATCACAGGTGAGCTCCTTACATGATCCTTACATGTAAAGTAGTGAGTATACAACTTGTATAACAGTGCAAATGTGCTGTCCCCTCAAAATAACGCAACACACAGCCATTAATGTCTAAACCCCTGGCAACAAAAGTGAGTACACCCCTAAGTGATAATGTCCAAATTGGGCCTAAGTAGCTGTTTTCCCTCCCTGGTGGCATATTAAAGAAGCTGAGGGTTAAAGGTGATGGACTGGCCAAGCATGTCTCCAGACCTAAACCCTATTGAGCATTTGTGAGGCATCCTGAAATGGAAAGTGGGGGTGTGCAAGGTCTCTAACATCCACCAGTTCCGTGATGTCATGGAGGAGTGGAAGAGGACTCCAGTGGCAACCTGTGAAGATCTGGAGAACTCTATGCCCAAGAGGGTTAAAACAGTGCTGGAAAATAATGGTGGCCACACAAAATATTGACACTTTGGGCCCCATTTGGACATTATCACTTGGGGGGTACTCACTTTTGCTGCCCGCAGTTTAGACATTAATGGGTGTGTGGTGCGTTATTTTGAAGGGATAGCACATTTACACTTTTATACAAGCTGTATACCTACTACTTTACATTGTAGCCAAGTGTCATTTCTTCAGTGTTGTCACATGAAAAGATATACTTCAATATTTACAAAATGTGTAGGGGTGTACTCACTTCTGTGAGATACTGTATGTGTGTGTACACAAACACACACACATACACACATTTCATATAGGCTAATTGCAGCAACAGGCTAAAGCAGGGATCGCCAACCTTTTGGATCTCAGGGACCACCAAACTCATAATTTTAAATCTCAGGGACCACTAACCAGTTATGTGGGTGTGGCCTAATTTATGGGTGTGGCTTGGTGGTCATGTGCCTGACTGGGCATGGCTTGTATGTAAATATTATAAATATTTGTATAAATATTGAATGTTTTATATAAAAAAGAGCAACTTTTACGTAAAATCAGGCAAAGCAGGAAGGAAGATTAAGTTGCTCACAGAATTACAGATTCATTTAGAAATCTATCTGCCATTGGCTAGCTCAGTCTGTCACACAAAATTTGCTTGCAAGCAAACTCATAAAATTTGCTAGCAAGAAAACTCACAAAATTAACTCACAACACACTATGTATGTAAATATTGAATTTTTTATTTTAAAAAAGCAACTTTTATCCAAAATCAGGCAAAGCAGGCAGATTGAGTTGCTCACAGAATCATTGAGTGACCTATCTATCTGCCATCAGCTAGCTCAGTCTCAAATTTGCTTGCCGTGAGTCTGCACTGAATTTGCTTGCAAGCAAACCTTCAGTCCTAAGGGAGGTTCGGCTCTGCTTAGCTAGAAAGCAAGAAATCCAACCATTTCCTGCTTCCTAGCTGATCTAAATCTCCTGGCACAGCAGAACAGATGATGGTCGGAAAAAGGAAAAATAGCAACTTAGCAGACAAGTTTGCCAGGTAAGGAGTGAGTGGGTGGGGAGGGTTCCCGCGGGCCATCTGGGCTGAGCAGCCTTGTGTTTCTGTGCAGCCTGGATTAATTGCTTTTGGGGGGGAATGCTCTGGTGGTGAGATTTCTCTGCAGCCCACTAAAATTTTCTCATGGCCCACCAGTGGGCATGGCCCACCGGTTGGTGACCGGTGGGCTAAAGCAAACCACCGGGCGAGACCGGGTCGTTGAGCCTGCAGACGCAAATAAAAATAAAAAAAATTTCTCTTTCAGAGTTGCTTGTTAGGGATCAGCACAAATGAAAGAAGGGGGGAGCAGCCGTCCTTTTCGGTCTGGTTGGGTCCCCGCTTTGGTCGCCCTCACCGCCCAGGAAGGGGGGGGGGGGAGGGGGGGGGGGGGGGGGTTTTGTGGGGTGTGAGCTGCCCCGCGCATACCACTGCCCGCCGTATCGTTCAATCCTTCCTTCTGCGGCGTTTTTGGAGTGCAGCAGTTCTAACATGTTTCGCAGGGTCTGTAACAACGAAGAGGGGAGGTGGTCAACCTATTTTCCAAAGCACCCAGAAGGCAGGACAAGAAACAATGGATGGAATAAATAAAAAATCTTGTAAACAATTGGCAAATCAAATAAATAAATAAAATAAATAAAAAATCTTGTAAACAATTGGCAAATCAAATAAATAAATAAAATAAATAAAAAATCTTGTAAACAATTGGCAAATCAAATAAATAAATAAATAAATAAATAAATAAATAAATAAATAAATAAATAAATAAATAAACAAACTAATCAAGGAGAGAAGCAACCTGGAATTAAGAAGAAATTTCCCAAGTGTGAGAACAATTAACCACTGGAATAGCTTCCCTTCAGAAGTTGTGGGTATTGCATCACTGGAAGCTTTTAAGAAGAGTCTGGGCAGCCACTTGTGTGGAATGGTATAAGGTTTCCTGCTTGTGCAGGGGGTTGGACTAGAAGACCTCCAAGGTCCCTTCCAGCTCTATTATTCTGTTACTCTTGTTATTTTGTTATTCTTGTTAGGGCATGGTATGCTTAACAGCTGCAATAGTTGCAACAAACCATATTGAGGAGAAACTATTCCATAGTCACTGTTTTTTACTTTTTCTGCTCTTATTTCCGAATTAGCAGTTGTGGATAGTTGGTTCATAATTCTACGCTGGCTGTGAGGTTATAATTCTTTATCTTTAACAGTTTTTATTTAGTAATATTGCAGTAGCTCAGTTAATGATTGTGGAGCTCACAGAGAGCGCATTTAGTTTTTTTTAAATTTATGTCTTTGATATTACAAAGATTTCATTTTTATTTCTAAACTATCAGTTTCCTGGGCTTTTATTTTGCTACAGCACTCCTTTTTTTGTCGCTTACTGGAAGATAAGAAATCAGAAAAATTCTTCAAAGTTTTTTATGATCGTATGAAAGTTGCTCAGCAAGAAATCAAGGCCACAGTCACCGTTAACACCAGTGATTTGGGAAACAAAAAGAAAGATGACGACTCCGACAGAGATGTGCCAGCAAGGAAGAGAGGTAAGGTTTAGGAGCTACAGTAGAGTATGCCCAATTGAAAGTAAATAATCATGTGATTAAGTATTTTATTGATCCTCTGATTTTGGTCCACAGAAGGAAAAGAGTGCTATCCTACCATGACATCATCTTCCTTTTTCAATTTTTTTTGGATATGGCAATTACTGAAATGGTGACAGGTATTCTCAATATTCGTATGCCAGCCAGCTTGAGTGTTGCTTCAGCTTTTCATATAACATTCTCTGCTCTGCAGGCAGTAAGATCTAGAATTCTGTAATTAAAAGCAGACTTTCTCAATTCAATCTAAAGATAAATTAGGGTTTTTTTTCAACCACTTCCTGGTAGGAAAGATTAGTTGGTGACATCACCATTCTCCGGGGGTGGGGGGGACACCCAATTGGGGATTCCTTTCATGTCCCCAGCAGGAACTGGAGCAAAAAAAAAAAAAAAAAAGCTCATCTTGAATGCAGACTTGCTAATCTCCAACCCAACATCCTAACCATGAGAGCCACCATTCTCCTATGAATTAAGATGCACCTTAGGAATTAAATCTTAAACTTCTCTATCACTTGGTGCACTGCTCTGACATGCGACTATGATGGATCAGTCCATATTGCCAATAAGGATGAAATAAAATAGATTGTTCCTAATATTTAATAGTTGTTGCACTAGGAAGTTGTTCCAAGTCATCCAGAATATGAACCAATGTGTTAGACAGCCATATACAGTTTGTAAATATATATATGGTAAGGACATAATTTTGAAGAGCAGAAGATTGGTATTTTAATACTACATATTTTAAGTAAAAATAAATAGATGCACTAACTGTGGATCCAGTGGATAAAATAAGCACCATATTTACCCAAAAGAAGTAAGGTTCATCCCTACGTGGTAATTACCTGTGAGTTGGGGTGAGGGGGTAATCTTACACTTGATGACTCCATAAGCATAAACTACACTTCTAGAAATGAAAGACCAGGAAGCTTAAATCAGTGCAGGTATCCCTGCTGAAAACCCAAGATGCTTTTCATGAATGGTGAAGAATGCTATTATTCAGAGGATAATCTCTAACTTTAAATAGCGTGCCTTATTTTAAAAGTGGTTGATTTTAAGCAAAAGGTCTAAAAGTCAATTCATGCAAGTAATCCTTGACTTACAACATTTTGTTTAGTTCAAAAGCTACTTACGACTCAAAGCTACTTACGACTGTTTTTCACAGTTATGACCACTGCAGCATCCCCAAAGTCACATGATCAAAACTCAGATGCTTGGCAACTGACTCACATTTACGATGGTTGCAGTGTCTTGGAGGGGGGGCATCACACGATCACCTTTTGTGACGTTCTGACAAGCAAAGTCAATGGGGAAGCCAGATTCATTTAACAACGGTGGCAAGAAAGATCGTGAAATGGGGCAAAACTCGCTTAACAAAGGTCTCACTTTACAACTAAAATGTTGGGCTTGATTGCGGTTGAGGGCTACCTGTATTATTTTCTTGCTTCAGGATCTGCCCTGTTTTGTAATAAGGCTTCCAGTAGATGTACAGATGGGGGAAGTGGGACATAGGGAAACGGGGATACACACACATACGTACACACACACACACTCTAACCTCCACATATTTATTGCCCAGCAGGACATGCCCAGGACTGATTACATAAAGAGGGGAAACCTGACTATTTCACAGGATTTTTGTGAATATGTTCCTGGCTATGCTATTTCGAAGAATTCTTCCTCATAGATGGTTAAGAAATCAGTGGGGGGCAGGCAGGGAGGCATGGTTGCCTCTTCTTTTGATAACTTGAATCCCTGCCCAAGCAGAACTTGGATTTTTATTCCTTAAGCAATTTAAAAAAATGACAGCATGAGAATAAGCTGCATCCACAACTGGTCATTATTAAAATGGTGGTTGCTGTTTCCAGCATTTATCCGACTTGACTGCAAGGTCTTTTTTTTTTTGGCATTACAGTTGCTTTCGTTGTCATAGCAGACCCTTAACATAGGGATCTCCAACCTTGGCAACTTTAAGACTTGTGGACTTCAATTCCACAAAGTTGAAGTCCACAAGTCTTAAAGTTGCCAAGGTTAGACAACCCTGCCTTACATATTATGCCATTTGTCTGAAATGTGATGGTTTCCTGCCTAATCAGGGGTTGGACTAAAAGACCACCTAGGTCCCTTCTAATTCTGTTATTCTATTCTAAAGCAGAGGTGGTTTTTCAGCTGCCTTTTCCTGATGTCAATTAGGGCTGAGAGGAAGTAACTAACCTAAGATAATCTAGTTAACTCCCATGTTCAAGGGAAGTCTAGAACCCAGGTCTCCCTGGCGCTAGTCTAGCATCCTAACCATGATCTGTAATGTCTGTTGCTTTGTCATATGTAAACTATGCTCATTTGAATCAGCGACTGTCTTGAATTTCATTAAATCTGAGCAGTCTGCTCTAATCATGACGGAATCTGGATCCAATCCAATATGCTGAAGTGTAAAAGGAGGAGGAATTTCTATTTATCCAAAAGAATTTTACTATACTTTCAGTGAACACAGAGAGAAAATTAGGACTTAATAGTGTTTCATGTACTAGGCGTTTCGGTGGCAGTTTCTAGACCCCTGTCAGCAAGTCTGTTTTACAATAACTAAGCATCATGTACTAAAACTTTTAATGACTGTATTTATGTTTATTTAATCTACGGAGAATTGTCTTTTTGAGGTTGTTTCTATGCACTGCTAAGAAATGAGATGAATTGGGCTGGCTTGTTAAGCTTATCCTAATCTAGATCCTTTTACTACAAAAAGGCAAAATGCTGAATGGCAAAGATGTGAAGTTTTCTGGAAATGGTGAAGGGGACCGCACCGTTATTTGCTAATGGGATTTATCATTGTGCATTATAGCATTAAGGGAACCCCTGACCCAAATAACAGAGGAAGTGAGAGATCAGTTGGTTGAGGCCTCCACCGCTACAAGGAAAGCATTTAACACCTACCGAAGAGAAGCCGATCCTGATGATCATTATTCAGCTGTAGAAGGAGCACAGTCTGTGGCAGATAAAAACAAAGATGAGCTGGAGATGAGCCCTGTCATCACAATAATGCAGCCCATCTTACGGTTTTTGCAGTTGCTGTGTGAAAACCACAACCGGGATTTGCAGGTACACATGCATTTGCCATCTATGAAACACACTCATGAGCCCCAATGTGTCTGGTGACACCTTACTTTGTCTGATCTGACTTTTGAATGTTTTTAATTAATGAGTTGAGAAGCTAGCACATTGCCAAAACTAGCACCAGCCTCAAACCTCATCTTTATTTGGGTGGATGGAGGAATGGATGGGCTGAAGTAGTTAAGGTATTGTAGGAGGTGAAGAAGGAGGGAAAATATTCTCAACTACTAGTAAACAAGCACTTTGGGACTAGCGTAACACTCCCCAGCAACCATATTGTAAGAACATCCATTAACATCTTCTCACATTTCAAAAGTGCCTAGCAACCCAGAAAGTGGGAGCTCCAGGGTACCTAAGAACACATCTAACAATTCTGTCTCATGAAAAAAGAGTTGGATTACTTAAACTGAGAACAAGGGATAATTTGTTAGTAATAATTAGACCACTATTTTTGCTTTTATTCATCCCCTTAATTTTCCCTTTCCCTGTCTCTCCCTAGTTGATGCCTTGCTGTGTGGAACTGTTGATCTTAACACATATAGTTATGTTATGAACTGGAAAGCCCAACTCACTGAGCAGCAAAGGATTATCTAGTTTGAAGTTGTGTGATAGTATTTTCTCCTTCTTGGCTTCCTTGTGGGAATGTGGTAGCTAATGGAGGCTACAAAATAGGGCAGGAAGTACAAACGTCTGGAGCCTATAACTTGCCCACCTCAGAGATAAGAGTATTTCATCTTAGACCTTAACTGTTGTGTGCGAAATTCTTTGGATTTTTGCTGTGAAACCCCAAATCATCTGAAAAGCATTTTTATTTTCTTTGATCGTTCCCTGATGATTTACCTTAGGGCTTTTCCATACTGCAGCTTGAAACTGCTTGACACTGGCATGTAAACTGGCTAGAAGTGAAACAGGTTCAAGGAACTCCCTTTACAGACTTCTGCTTCTTATTTACAGAATAGCTGTGATCTATTTTGTCTTGACTTTGTTTACTACAGCCCCAAACTGTGAACTCTCCTGCTTCTTTATCCTTCCCGTCCACCCTGGAAAGACAAGCTCCAGTTATTTTCCTTTCTGTGGCTGGGTATTTGGGGAAAGTGGTTTCTATTGATTAATCTTTTCAATGGGTCCATTGACTCCCACTCATATTTAACGTCTTCCCACAGTAGTAGGCCAGTAGGAAAAAAGAAACGCCACAACTTTTTAACACTTTCTCTATCAATTGGATTAGAGGAAGAAACAGGCAGAACAGCTGAATCCCTGACTACACCAGAGAACTCATAAGGATTTCAATATTCCACCAATGAACCCTGAAAAACAAAAGAAACACCTGCCGTTGATTAACTTTGCACCTAGTAGTTGAAGAAAAGCATTACCGTTTGCAAATTTTAACACATTTTGGGAAAGATTATCTGGCTGAACCCAATGTTATTTCCTTTTGGGTGGGTAGGTCTTTTGTTTCAGCTTGTCCCCTGAAAGAGAACAGATGAACAGAAAGTAGAAGAAGTTCAAAGGATTGGTGATTTGTCCTGCTCTTTTCCAGGAATACTGACAAAGATGCCACCAATGTGGCAAAGATGATTTAGCAAGCACTGGAGAAAAAAGATTGGGGAGGTTCTGATGCCTTGTTCCTTTTCATCCCATCTATGTGCCAAAAAAAAAAAAAAAAAACATACAAGGGACCGTTCAGATCTCTCTGCTTCTGCTGTTGGTGCCTATTGTAAATATGCTTCTCAAAGACCGCAGCAGAATTTCACACTGCTGTTTAGATGGGAAAGTCTACTCATACATACAACGGAATATACAGAGGATTGTTTTGCCCTGTGCATGGGTTGATAGACAAGTGTTTCTAGTACAGATGCCAGTAGATACCATTGAATTTGAAAAATTGTGGGAATAAACTGTTTTTATGTTAAAAAATGAAATTCATAACTTTTTTCTTTCTCTGTTATTGCTATGCCCCTCTCTAGAACTTCCTCCGTTGCCAAAACAACAAGACTAATTACAACCTAGTGTGTGAGACGTTACAGTTTTTAGATTGTATTTGTGGAAGTACAACTGGAGGACTTGGACTGCTTGGGCTCTACATTAATGAGAAAAATGTAGCATTGATCAATCAGACTCTGGAAAGTTTGACAGAGTACTGCCAGGGACCATGTCATGAAAATCAGGTATTGTAGTTGGGGCAAATGGGAGGTGTAGCTGGCTTGGTGCAAATTGAGAGGCTAGCTTGGAACACTGAGAATTCCTGTTACTATTTTGCAATGTTTAAGTTTCAACTTGGAGCATTAAGAAAACAAATAAGCATGTGATTTTATGGGTGCATAGTATGACCGGAGGCCCACCTACACTGAGGATTATGGCAGTGTTAGAAAGGAATGATTTGCTAGCATGGAAATTTCCTATTAGGGAGAAAGAATTATAGGTAAACGACTTTGCTCCATTGTTACCAAATTACAAATCTCCTTTGTCTGTGTGGGCATTCAGGTGGGTAGCTCTAAATCAATCTTGACTCATGCTTGAATAAGTCCCTGAAAGTTTTTCTGCAACATTTTGGAAGTGCCCTCTACTTCTGAGGGCTGAGCGGGAATGACTGGCCCCAAATCATCTTGCTGCCTTTGTGCCTAAAGTACAATTAGAACTTAGAGTCTCTGGGTTTCTAGCTTGTTTTTTTTAACCACAACAACAAACCAAATTTCACTGGGCGCTGCTTTTTCGAAGTTCCAAATGAACGCATAGTTATTTTATTATACATAATCATACACATAGGTTCATACACATATTGACATTTACAATCATTATTTAGAACTGTTACTACAACACCACTACATGTACTGAATTGTGGCTCAGGTGTCTGTTTTGTTGAAAGTCCCTGGTCTTTCTCCAATAATATTTCAGACTACATTCTTCTCTATTCTATGGTAAATAGTAACTTCAAATAAATCTGTGATTACATTTATATTACATCTTAACTAAGCCAGCATTTTCCAAACAATTCCTCTCCTAATTTGCAGGGTTTTTTGTAAAATAATCATACTATATATTGTTATCTTTTTCCACTACCTCGCCCTTCATGTAGAACTGCATTGCTACTCATGAGTCCAATGGTATTGATATAATTACAGCATTAATTCTCAATGACATCAACCCCCTTGGAAAAAAGAGGATGGATCTTGTACTAGAGCTGAAGGTAAGTAGATACTTTAACCATGAAAATGATCATTATTGCAAGAGAAAACAAACATTTATGCTCAAAATGGTTGTGCAAACTCTCAGTAAGCCCAAGAAATTCACTAAATGTCTTAGACAAGGTAGTATGTACAGGAATTAAGTTTGAATAAGACTTAAACTACACTAAATTAACTAAACATGACCTAATGTAAATTTGCAAGGATGCAGCTTAATTTATTTCTTGTATGTTTAACTAACCATTAAAATTCAGTCCCCAATTTATGAAATTGAAGGAACCAGGATAGTCATCACAAAATATGTCATGAATCTGCTCTATCAAATAGGATTGACACATGCCTTGTAACTGAAACTCTATAGAAAATTTAAACATTAGGGAGCAGGTGATTCAGGTCTATAGATAAGAAAACAAACTGCAATAAAACAATCTTTATGTAGTGATACTTTATGGTGGGAATTGCAGTTTACAGAATCATAAGTTTTAAACATTGTAGTTCAAAGGACATTTATACAAATAACTCGTTAGAATTTGTTAGTCATAATCTAACGTTTTCAATGTAGATTGCTGTGTGACATTTTATTATTTATATGCTGTTCAGTTCCCAAAGACTGTAAGCAATGATACAAAATAGAAAATATACGTGTGTGTGTGTGTGTGTGTGTGTGTGTGTGTGTGTGTGTGATCAAATACAAACCTTCCTGTCCATTATTATAGGAAGGAAAAAATAGTTATGGCAACAATAGTTAGCTACTGCAGGGATGGAATTTTGCAATCTGTATTTCTGCAAAACAAGACTTTGTAAATGCAAAATTCATGATCTTAACTTACTGTGTTAAATATTATGTAAGAATGAGGTCTGTTTCGTAGCCTCTTGGAAATTGAGTGCACTGTACTGCCAGAGCCCTGATCTGAATGTAAATTATTTTTCTTAAGTATTTAAAGAGCACAGGTTTTTAGCAGTTGGTTTCTAGACTTCATTGTACATACAGATACTTTTTGGACTCTTTCATTTGTTTTTTGTCAAAAAACAAAGAAAATGCACGAAGTAGTAGTCATATTCATCTGCGCTTTAGATGTGTTTTTGTTTTTTGTAGTACATGGATATTTTAATCAGCTTACTTTCCTTAAAGTTCCTTTTTTCCCCCCCAGAATAATGCCTCAAAGTTACTCTTGGCTATAATGGAAAGTAGGCATGACAGTGAGAATGCAGAAAGGATCCTTTATAACATGAGACCAAAAGAACTGGTATGTTTCCAAGAATTTGCTTCCATTAATTTAGACAGCATGAAATTATCTTGCTGCCAGATGTGTGATTAAGATCACACTATTTTGGATCTTATAAACTGAGGCCTCTCCTTAACTGAGCCCTATTATGCTTAGCAGTAAATTAAAAGAGCTTTGTTGTATATACACTGGTATATTTTAAGTTGCCTTAACTTGAGATCTTAAGAAGCATTATTTTCTATTACAGTCACAATATAATTTTAACTGTGATCTGGCAATATAGTTCTATCGTATCGGGGTGGGTGGGTTGGTTACAGGCAATGTTCAGATCAAATAGAGGAGAAAATTTGTTTTGTAAGGTAAAATTATATTAAACTATATAGAAATATATCATGGCAACATGGTGGCATTTATATCCAGATTTCATTCTCACAGATAGATGGCAAGGACATTTGTATTGATTTTTGCCATTAGCCTTTTGCGATCTTGAAAGATTTGCTCCAAGGGATAGGAGGATTTCATGAGTACTGTGGGAGCCAATTCAAGGGATGAAAAAAGCAGTTCCACTCCTTCTCTTCTGTTAGCCAGACTTCCCAGTGGATCAAAATGAAACAAAAGCATTCATGGAGAGAAGGATTTTACTTTGTATGTTCAATGTGAAACACTGAGTGAAAGAACTTGAAAGGAGACATGCTGAAATAATTAGCTGTTCTGAGAAGTCACATGTCCCATTTGTTTTCATATAAAGGTAGTCCTTGACTCACAACCATTCATTTAACAACTGTTTGAAGTTACAATAGCACTGAAAAAAAGTGACTTATGACCAATGCTTGCATAGCAACCCAAGGCCACATAATCAAAATTTGCACACTTGGCAACCAATACATATTTTCAATGGTTGCAGCATCCCAGGGACAGATGATCTTCTAGCTAGCTTTAGACAAAATCAGTGGAGGAAGCGTGGTTCACTTAACAACTGTAGTGATGGCAATGAAAATTGTGGTCCAGTTATGGTTATAATTCAATGACTACCTATATTTAAGAATAATATGTCTAACAGCACTTAAGTTCAGTGTAGAAGCTTGGGAAGTTATGACACTCTAGCACTTCATTGATGAAGACCAAATAGTGGGGGAGGAAAAGAAGGAAAACTGCTGAAATTTTATCACTGAGTTTTTTTTATTCTGAGATTTATTTTACTTATTTTGATGGACCTCTTAAAATCTCTATGTTGATGAGACATTATGTATATTATTTAAAATACTTTATAAGATAAAGGTTTGAAGTAGTCATTTAGATGTTTTTAAAAAGCTGTCTAAGTATTCTTTTGTCCTGTTTTAAACAAACAACAAAATGCAAGCAAGGAATTCAAACCTATATAGTTATAGTAATTGTCTGCGTCAAGAGTATAACAGAATATATTATTCAGCAATAATGGCGTGGGCTGGAGATAAAGTTTAAGGCTTTATTTTTGGCGTTCATTGCACTGAGTCAGTTTATTTCTGATATAAATTATAGTTGTTTAAAAACCAACAGCAGTAGCAGTAATTTGAGCCAGTGATCCTCAACTTCAAAGGATAGAAGGAAATAAAAATGACTTCATATAAGTTTCATTTTCAGAATATCTGAAACAAAATGAAAATATGAATCAGCTCAAATACTTGGATTTTGTTTTTTTCCATATATATATATTTCAAACTTGTGAAATGTGTTTCTCTTTTTCTACAGGTAGAAGTAATTAAAAAGGCCTATCAGCAAGGTGAGGTTGAATTTGAAGATGGAGAGAATGGTGAAGATCTTGCTGCATCTCCTAGAAATGTGGGGCATAATATTTATATATTAGCTCATCAGGTAAATTTTTATTTAGCCCAAGATTTAAAGCTTTTGATTCATAGTAGTTGAATCATACACTGTAGGAATTCATTTCAGGAGTGTCAATATGAGCCTTGTTGGATTATTAATACTGAAACAAAAAATGAAAGTACCGTATATACTCGAGTATAAGCCGAGTTTTTCAGCCCATTTTTTGTGCTGAAAAAACCCCCCTTGGCTTATACTCGAGTCAGATTCCCCTCTGAAAAAAAAATGGTGTGGAGCTCCGGAGCTGGGCAGGCGCTTCCCTGCTTCCGTGTTTCCTTTGCAACTTTTAAGCATGGGGGTAATCGGAAGCAGAAAAGTTCTTGCATGAGGATATATTTTTTCTTTTTTTAACTGTTTTTAGGGGGGTGGGAAAGACCCACCATCATGTGAGAATGCTCAGACACGAAATCTATCAGCCCGAAAATAAGTGTGTGTGTGTGGGGGGGGAATTTTAACAGAGGGAAGATGTAGGGAGAAGGCAAAAGCGACGGAAGATCCTTCAGGGGAAACTGAGGGGGAGACTCACCCTTGGTCCAGATGAGCCCCCTTCCCCGCCCCTAAGGAAGCAGAGGCAGCCAGCAAGGGCAGGCAAGCCCCACTTCACAGACTCCGTCCGTCCTCGCTCCCACCCATCCACCCAAAGCCACGAAGTCCCCCAATCGTGCAGCCCAGAATCGCCCTCCCCTCAGGGGGCAGCAACGACGCCCAGTTTTTCCCGAGACAAGAAGCTCCGCCGTGCAATGAAAGCGCCCTGGCTCTAGGCTCGCGGGCTCAGAAAACAATGCGAGCCGAGGTCGCTTCGGCTCCGCTCGGCTTCTCCAACATCCGGCGCCGCCCTGTTCTATGTGCTGGGCCCGGCAAGTCCGAGCAGCCAGTGCGTGGAGCAGGGTGGCGCCGGAGATCGTTGGCTGCCTCTTTCGCAGCACGGGAGGCCTCCCCTGGCTGGCCAGCTGCTCTCCTCCTTCTCTGCCTGTTTGTTCTGTGTGGCCGAGGAGGAGGAGACCGGCCGGCTGGTTGGGGAGGCTTTCTGCGCCGAGGAGGCGGCTGCTGGTCTCCGGCTTTGCTCCGTTTCTCCGATGGTCCGGCGCCGCCATGTTCTTTACTCGGGCAGCCAGGCGCCTGCAGCGGCGCCCATGGCGGCAACAGGCAGTTCCGCCCGGGCTCCGTTCAGGTGTCCGGCTGGGGCTGTCGGGAGTTGCTGCCGCCAGTGCGGCCTCAGTCCCGCGTCGCCTCGGGAAGGGAAAGGCAAAAAGGAAGAGCCGCAGCAGCGCTTTGCAACGGCAGGTTCCTTTTTGCCTTTCCCTTCCCGAGGCGACAGAGGTAGACAGAACCGGTAGAAACCCACCCCTGGACATATTCAATTTTGAAGCTTCTAAGATTGTTGGATGAGCAGGCCCAAAACCAGCCAGGGAAGTGATTGAAGCCTGGGAAATTGGCTCCTCATCAGTCAACAGGAGTGCTGATTTACCACCAGCTTATCAACTGCTTAGGAGGCCAGGGCTTAGCAGCACAAGAAAAAAACAACAGCCAACGACTGACTAGTCATCAATATCCCAATCAATATCTAAAAAGCCACATGCAATAGGTCCCATATAAATACCACACATAGGATAGCCCAAAGCACACATTCTGGTAAAGAGAAGTTCCCTGAAGAGGGGCTCCAGCATGAGTCCGAAAGCTCAGAAGACTAAACCTCTGGTCCCAGTGACTGACCAAGATTGAAAAGACAACCAAACTGTTTTCATTTTGAAAATGGTTACTTTAGTATTATTCAAAAATGACAAAAAGGAATTGCTGACTAGAGGCTTTTTGCCAAGTAAGAATTGTACTTTTTGAGTTGTATTTCTCATACTCAACTTGCCAACTTTTGGGGATGCATTTTAAACGAGGTTCTAACAAAGACAGGAGAGAGGAGTCCTTTCATTTTCTCTAATTTTGGTTGTGTGTTTGCAGATGTTTCATTACCTGATTAGGTAACATCATCAGTGTTAGCGAATGTTGAGTGTTCCCTTTTTATATACAGTAGCTTAAGTACAGTGCAGCAATACTGTATCTAGTACAATATTAGTACCAATAGAATAACATAGTTGGAAGGGACCTTTGAGGTCTTCTAGTCCAATCCCTTGCTTAGGCAGAAAACCCTATATCATTTCAGACAACTGGTTATCCAATCTCTTCTTTAAAACTTCCAGTGTTGCAGCATTTACAATTTCTGGAGGCAAGTTAATAGTTAATTTAATATTGGTTTTAATTTGACCAAGTCAATATCTGATTTGATTTGAAGTAAAGTCAGCTATTCCTCTATTTTGCAATTGAGTCTTTCAATAGTTCTGAGTTTTTGCTTTGTTTTATTTTTTTAAGTAGGAGATGTGGGCAAGCTTCCTTGTCTTCTTAATTGTTCATTTATTTTAGCTTGCTCGCCACAACAAAGAATTGCAAAACATGTTGAAGCCTGGAGGCCAAATAGATGGAGATGAAGCTTTGGAATTCTATGCCAAGCATACAGCTCAAATTGAGGTAAATACCTCAAATTATATCAAATTAATCTTAAATGGAACTGTACAAAGAAAAGTAACAATTTGGTGTAGATCTTATATGTCTAGTAAAATAGTAATTGAATTCTACATGTGTCCTGAATATCTAGTTACAAAATCCCCTCAATCTTTAATGAATGTGAGTCCTTCCAAATATCTACTTCATTTTTCTTTTTTTCTTAAAAAAAAAAAAAGGCTAACACCTTAAAAATGTGTTTTGATTGGGCTATTGTAGTTTTTTGTTTTTTTTTTGAAGTAAACAAACTAAAAGTATACTTCAGGAAAAGTCTTGGGGTAAGCATGAGAGACTTCTTACAGTGGAAATGAAATAGTATCAAGAATGCAATGGAATTGGCTCTTCAGGAGTATCTTGTTTCCTTCAATAGACAGACCTACTGAGCTATACAGCACAGACTCTAGGTACAAAATGTCCATTCCAGAGGAATATAGTAGCTTTATTAAAGAGCTACTGTATTAGACATTACTTTTTTTTCCTACGGCTTGTCTAAACTATTGAGCAGCTTCTCAGGTTCCTGAAAGTCATGCTCCAGTTTCATGAACCTGGGGCTTCATATATGAAAGCTGTCTCTCAAGCAATATTACAAAATACCCCAAACTCTTAAATAACACAGCTCTTTCATATTGCTCCAGTCAAATGCTAACTCTGAATTTCCCCTCCAATTTAGTGCTTTTATGAAACAAAGCTAACTAGGTCTTTGAGGAAATATACATATTTAATTTTTCACAAAATCATCATCTTATACTGTATTTTTTTTTTAATGGAATCAATTTAAAAATAGGAAGAAGTGATTATATCGGTTTGATTTGATTTAGGTGTTGCCTGATTCCAAAGTGACTTTGGATGGAAGTGACCAGTGCAGATGTATTTGTTTTTTTATGACTTTTTGTATACCAAATAATTTCATTTGAAACAAGAAGATGAAAGGAGGGAGGACAGAGGGAGGGAGAGAGGGAGGGAGGAAGATTATCCATCTACCCAAGTAATTCTTGGCTAACAACTGAAATAATATAACTCTCCTATGTGACTTGAAATGTGAAAAGAAATGGTGGCAAGAGAACTAACAGTGTTAACAAGAATACAAATCAGCAAGTATTTAAAAAGATACCAAGAGTTTCAGAAAGTTTTGCATACTGAGAAATAATATAATCTTCTTGTGACCATACGCCATGCAAATTAACTCTTTACATTCTTCACGTAGATAGTTAGATCAGATCGTACTATGGAGCAAATAGTCTTCCCTGTGCCCAGTATATGTGAGTTCCTCACCAAAGAATCTAAACTCCGGATTTACTACACTACAGAAAGGGATGAGCAAGGCAGCAAAATCAATGACTTCTTTATGAGATCTGAGGACCTTTTTAATGAAATGAACTGGCAAAAAAAGCTAAGAGGTAAGTTTGGGCTGGGGACAGAAAAGGTTATCATTTGAAATTATATAATTCCTGATTTGAAATAGTGAACTTTTTTCCCTGAAAGAAAAAGAATATTAGACTTTCATGGTGTTTTCTTTTCTTTTCGGTTTCCTTTCATTTCCTTTTTTTCCATACAAACATCCTACTTTGGGGTTTCCAGAAGGGCTTTGTTTTAACTCCATTGAGCCTGTTGCTATTTATTCCCATTATATCCCCAATTAATGTTTTAAACATGTAATACAAGGAAGTAGCTAAATGATTCTAACCCTGTCCAGTCATGGGCACACCAACATGCCTACCCTCCCTGTCCTATTGTTTCTTTTATATATATTTTTATTTTTCTTATATGTATCCATGTATTCATAACTTATGTTTTTACTTAAACCTATTATCTTGTAAGCAATTGACAAATAAAAATAAATAAAAATAAAATAAAAAAAAATAAATAAAATGTCTGACTCTGAGGCATGGTACTCATCTCCATTCCTTGGCTGAGGGAGCCAGTGATGTCCAAAAACATTTTCTGTGGTCATGTGACCGACATGGCTATATGCTAGAGGCACACTCTTACCTTGCCACCAAAATGGTACCTATTAATCTACTTGCATTTGCATGCTTTCCTGCTAGGTTGGCAGGAGTTGGGGTAAGGAATGGGATCTCATCCCATTGCAGGGCACTCAGATCTCAATCCCAGGCTTTCAGCTCAGTTCCAAGATCCTTATGCAGGTTGCAACCTTATGGCTAAAATATACAACTAACCTCTGACAGTTTTAGGTTTATTTATTTTAGTCTTCATTATTTTAAAGCAACTCTGCTGGGATTAACAAAAAACTTAACAATTTTGTAATGGCATAGGATTTCTTGAACTAGGGGGACTTCCGGTTGCAGCGCTGTGGCAGGGTGGAGAGAGAAGAGCAAGCTCTGCTCTCTCATCCCCCAATCTGCGTGTTTGGAGGCCCTGGTGAGGGGCATGTAGACCCTGGAGGGGAGGGGAGGGTATCCTATGACTATCATTAAGTTTTGTATGTTATGATTCTTGATTCTTAAGGAATGTATCTTTTATTTATGCATACTGAGAATATTTACACCAAGACAAATTCCTTGTGTGTCCAATCACACTTGGCCAAGGAAGTATTCTATTTTAAGCTTTCAAGGAAAGGTTGACATTTGTACAAATGTCAGTGGAGCTTTGTGCACAGATTTTATGTGAGCAAACGAGATAAATTGTCAATGTTTAAACTGAACATGGAAAGCTAGGGATTGTAAAGTCATTAGAATGTGGGTTTAGCACAGGCTGGGAACTTGTCACTTACTAAGACAAAACACAGTTCTCTTTTGCTGCCACTTATATTCTTGCTAATCCTACAGTTTATTGCTGGGAACCTGCCTATGGTCTTAACATAGTCTTTCTTTTGCCAACATAGACTATGAAAGGATTCCTGGGTCACAAATTTTCACTGTTGGTTTTAGGCAAAATAATAAGAAAGGTATTGTAAGTTTCATGACAGGTAACAAAATTTTCTGGTCTACTTGCAACTACTTGGTCTTATAGCCAAGCCTTTTTTGTGTTCTGTTTTTTGTTTGATTTTGGGCATTTTCTGAATTATTGTGTAACAGATTTTAATATGTTCCTCTTCTAGCATTTTGTGTTTGTGTGCTTGCCCTCAGTTGTACAACCCAGAGGCATCCACACTGCTGACCAAGTGGGATAAATGGCAAAAACAGCACTGCACTCTTGTGGCTCAAGTACAACCATTTTGTCCTTACCTCATCACACCTCATGTGTGAAAAATAGTGGTGGAGCAGACTGTGCAGCACTGTTTTTGTCACCTTGATGAAAGCATCTTCTCCTATGGATCCCAATCTGGAAGGTGTGCGCAATGTGATTTGATAAGATAAAATAAAAATAAGATATTTAAGGTTAAATTATATCCTGCTACATCCAGTTTCAATCTGAAACTAAAATTCCACTGTTATAAACTTGTACATGGGTATTTTATACATGTGATTTCTGTTCTCGTGATATTTACAAGTTTAAATGGTTATATAAAAGCTAGTTCATTTTTAATGTGGTCTTTGATTTGAAAAAAACAACTTCACATGAACTTCTGAACTTTGCAAAGAGCAGTTAAAGAGAGACTTAAATAAAATAATAAAGATTACTCATAGCTGGTGTGTCATTCTAGGAAAAGCTGGCAATATATCGTTGTTTTCTAAGATTTATTCCTTGTTTGAATCCATCAAATATTTTTTTCCTCATTTTGCAGCTCAGCATATCTTGTATTGGTGTTCCCGCAACATGTCCTTCTGGAGCAGTATTTCATTCAATCTTGCAGTCCTTATGAATCTACTGGTAGCATTTTTCTATCCATTTAAAGGAATCAAAGGAGGTACCAATATTTCAAATATATGAAACATAGAATTTAATAGTTATACCACAAAGATTTGAGGCAGAGGGAGAAGTAAATGAAGGATATAATTTTGGTAGCCGTTTAAGTGATTGTGATGCTAAGCAATTTCCTAAATGATGAGAAACCCAAGAAGAAAGTATTGAGAATCTAATTCAGGAGTAGACAACCATGGCCCCAGAGATGAACTGAGTTGAAGTCCACAGGTCATAAAGGAGTCATAGTTGACACCCCTGGAAATTGTGGAAATTGGATTTTTCTGATGTCTGTCTTATTTACAAATATTATGTGTAAATATGCAAACAGAGAAGAATTAATACACATCCCTTAAAGAAGGCACAACACCAGCTAAATATTTTTAGATGTCAAAGAAGTTGAGCGAGAACCAGTATAATTAAAATCACTGCTGTCCCTTTTCATATTACTGCTAGCTTTATTTCAGTTTGCCCTCCAGATTCTCTCCAATTTTGGGGGGATTATATATTCCAAAACAGGAAACAAAATTCTGACCATCAGGAATAGTGAATGTTACTTTGTCAAATTATCTATTAATTTATCAAGTTCATTTATACTAATCAATACCACCAAAAATAATTATTCTCTAAGTGTTTGCTGTGACAAAGCCTGGAAGATGTGAATAATTAGATGAACCAAAATGACCAATCTGTTATAATTGCACATATCAGAGAATTAACATTTGCCATTAAGACATTTCAAAATAGTTTCACAGAGCTTGCTTTCTGGTCTAGATTATTTTTATTGATACGTCCATCCAGCTTCTTATTCAATTTTTTAAAAGATATATTTAAATATCCTTTAATACATATTTAAAGGTAATGCAAAATATTATGTATCATTATAATGCATACATTATAATGATACATAATATTTTGCATGAATTTTGTTTTAAAATAAGCACATTAAAATATGTTTTCATATATTGTTGAATTAAGGAATATGCTCAAACTTTTGCAGAAATATTCAGTCTAAAGGAATGGTTATACTCTAGTCCTCAGGGTCAAATTAGGTCAGTTCACACTGAACTATGCAAAGATCAAATTAAGACATGTCATATTTTATCTTAGCTTAAAATTCCTTGTTGCTTCGGAAAGCGGAAAATCTCAAAACCAAATCACTGCGACCAACTACAATGACCGGAATTCTTTAAAGGCATATCAGTTCAATTGACAAGGAACAGATGCCTCTCCTAAGGAGTAGAGTAACATGCTGGGAGATGCCGTCATCTTCAGGTTATTAATATTTGGTATTAGATTCAAGCGGATCTAGGTTTTACGATTCTGATTAAAATAGTATTTCATCAATACTTGCAAAATTTACAGATTTAAAGACTAAAAACAGAAGAAGTTGTCATTGGGGCAGGCCACTGATATATTTATTTGAATGCAGACTAATTACGGTAATTTAAGTGTAGTGAAAGGGCCTGTTCATCACAGCATTTAGATGTTAGTAAGCTGAATGACGTTCAGAAGACATTAACCCGAATCATCTTCCCATGCTCAAGAATGTGGCAGCGTGGAAGCTTCTGGCGCTAATATGGCTTCCAAAGCTGACAATAGCATTTCTCTGGGAAATCTTGAAAATGTTTCCTGGAAGTAACTGCCAAGCCTGGCTAGTTTGTCCATAAGTTTGTTTTCAGAAAATTTATAAAGTAATTTCTGAATTGATAAACTTGGTTCATTTGTTCGGAAAAAAGACTGGACTATTGTAGATTCCCTGGAATCTGTTGTGCAGCTTTTCTATGTTTTACTCTGCTGCTAATTTGTGGTTTATATGTGAGAATATTGTGACATGTGTCATTGTTTTAAATTGTTGTTAGTAATGGCAATGGCTTTGTGGAGCCATATGAGGGGAGAGTAAATAATAATGAATTCTGGATGTTTTCTTTACCAGGTACACTGGAGCCTCATTTATCAGGCTTACTCTGGACGGCCATGCTGATATCGCTTGCCATTGTTATCGCTTTACCTAAGCCCCATGGCATTAGGGCTTTAATAGCTTCTACAATCTTGCGATTAATTTTTTCTGTAGGTTTACAGCCCACATTGTTTCTTCTGGGGGCTTTCAATGTAAGTGTAAAATATATTTTTCTGGGATTTGTTGATATTTTAATAAAAAATGGTCTACCTACCAAACTAGGTTTTGTTTTTTAAATGAAGGTTGTGCCCCAGAATTCTAGCTGTGTTAGACTTAAAAGGAAATATTTGAAAGGAAGTTTTCTGATACAGTATTGCAGATATAGCTCATGTAAACAATTTTGAACTTGACTTGTATTAAATGGAGAGTTAGCATTTTAACCATGCGTTAATCTTCTATCTGTTCTTGCTCTGCAGGTTTGTAACAAAATTATATTTCTGATGAGTTTTGTGGGTAATTGTGGAACCTTTACTAGAGGATACAGAGCCATGATCCTTGATGTAGAGTTTCTGTACCATCTACTATATCTTCTGATTTGTGCAATGGGGCTTTTTGTTCATGAATTTTTCTACAGTTTATTGGTAAGTTGTTTCTGTGTGGGAACTTACCTATGATAATGTTTGTTGATCATAATGTCCATAATGTTACATTGACAAACATGTATAACCAGAGGCCTTGATGGTGATATGCAGGAAACCATTCTGATTGTCCTTGTTGGAAAATTACAGCAAATGTTTCTATGATATTGAGAAAGAAATGATAAAAATGGTAATTGGTGCTTTGAAATTGCAGTCCCTACAAAACCTAGAAAAATAATTAAAAATTCCAGTTTCACTCAAATCTGTGATGCAACCATATCAACTCTGCATAGTATGCATGCCACCCTCCTTGTACTATACAGGTAGTACTCGAGTTACAACAGTTCACTTGGTGACCATTCAAAGTCACAATGGCACTGAAAAAAGTGATTTAGGATCATTTTTCGCACTTATGACCATTGCAGCGTCCCCATAATCATCTGATTCACATTCAGATGCTTGACAACTGACTCATACTTATGACAGTCACAGTATCCTGCAGTCATGTGATCACCGTTTACAAGCTTCTGACAGGGTTGCAAAAGCAAGGTCAATGGGGAAGCTGTATTCCCTTAACAACCGGGTTATTGAATTAACAGCTGCTGTGATTCACTTAACAACTCTGTCAAGAAAGATTGTAAAATGGGACAAAACTCACTTAACAAATTTCTCACCTAACAACATACATTTTTGGCTCAATTGTGGTCGTAAGTTGAGGATTACCTGTACTACCTAGTAGTATAACTATAGTAGATACACAATCGTTGGAAGACCTCAAGGACCAAGCTTAAGGACAGATTTGTTATAGAGAAAAACTATGTGGTTACTGAGAGCCGATATTGACTTGATGACCTATAACCAATCAAACAAACAAACAAATAATTATTCAATCAATACACACTACAGATAGTTCACAACTTGCAGGCATTTGTTTAGAGACCTTTCTAAGTTATAGTGGCACTAAAAATAGTGACTTGCAACCAGTTCTTGCACATAAGACTGTTGTGACATCCCCACCATCAAATGAACAGAACCTGGTCCCTTGACAGCATGTATTGATGATGCTTGCAGCATCCTGGAGTCTCATGATCACCATTGGCCAGTTTCTGATGAGCAAAATCAATGGGGAAAGACGGATTAGTGAACACATGATCCACTGCAATGATTTGCTTAACAACCATAGGAAAGAAAATTGTAAAATTAGGTTCAACTCACTTAACAACTGCCTTGCTTAGCAATGGAAATCTGATCCCAATTGTAGTTATAAGTTGAGGACTACCTTATAACATACAGTAAATATATAGCCACATGCACACACACACACACACACACTGAAAGCAAATGTAACACAGGTGATCCTCAGCTTACAAGGGTCATTTAGTGACCATTCAAAGTTACAACGGCACTGTCAAATGTGACTTATGGCCGTTTTTCACAGCTATGACCTTTGCTGTGAACACATTATTTATATTCGGATTCTTGGCAACTGGTTCATATTTATGACCGCTGCTGTGTCCTGGAGTTATGGGATCCTCTTTTGCAGCCTTCTGACAAGAAAAGTCAATAAGGAAGCCAGATTCACTTAAACTTATTACAAGTTTATCAACCTCTGTGGTTGACTTAGCACTGTGGCAAGAAAGGGAATAAAATGGGGCAAAACTCACTCAACAACATAAATTTTGGGCTCAATTGTCGTGAATCGAGAACTACCTGTATAGTGATTAAAGTACTGGACTATGATTGGGGTGTCTCTGATTCTAATCCTCCCTTGGAGGAAGCTGCCTGGGTGACTTGTTCCAGTCTCTTTCTCCCTGGAGTTGACTAGAAAGTTGAAAAACTTCCATCTATCAACTCACACTGAACTAGTGTTGCAGATTACAACTCATAACTTTCAGGCATGTCCAAATTTTATCCTCCTGCATGGTCATTTGAGAAGAGATTTGTATCATTATTGTCACATCAGTGTGATCCTCTGATGCGAAAGACATATTTAGGGGATGATGCATTTTTAGCTTTTCATTTCTGTATCAAAGGCATTCTTTTAAATGTACAGCCTAAGAAATTATATATACTGTATATTTAATCTTTTGCAACACACTTTGTTTTAAAAGAATTGTCTGGTCTAAATGGAATCTAAAATAATTGTTTAACAGTTCCACACCTGCAGAATGCTATAGTGTAAAATGCTGTAAAGTACTATAGTGTTTTTCTTTCCAAAGGGAAAGAAAGACTCCCAAAATGGTCTTTACATCCTCATTTTATTTTTTAAAAGCCTGAGTGCCTCTTTTTTTTTTCCTGTGATAAGGGGGGAAATGGCTCAACCCAAATAAAATTGATGTCAGTGAAACTAATTAATTAAAAGGAGAAATTATACATTTTAAAAGGATACATGTAATGACTAAACTGCCTGTCAGTTCAGTTTGGTTAGGGATCATCAAATTAATTAGCAATTGTTTTGAGGGAAAGCATCTGTTCTTTCTAGGGCTTTGTCTTGAATTGTACTGTGTTGTGTACATGCCAATGAGGCTGTCTTAACCTATTGATTCCTGGGGAATCAGTTTTACCCATGAGATAAAACTGATCAGAAATTAGCTGCCCTTTTCCCTTCTAAAACACATGTAACATCAAGTCCAAGAGAGATGCTCGTTAAGATTTAGCTAGGGAATCTACACATAATTATATAATTGTTTGCAAGAAACCATGGCGAGAATGATTAAACTGCAGAGACACTCTCTGGGAAAAGTTTTGATCTGTCCTGAGATTTAGCTAACAGCTTCATAGCAGTTAACATAAGTTTCAGCAAGATTAAGGTCTTGAGGTAAAGTGTGTGTGTGTGTGTGTGTGTGTGTGTGTGTGTGTACTAAAAATAACAGTTCCCTGTTCTCTATCCATCAGATTTTTGTATTTTTCTTTCCATTTCAAGCCAGAGAAATTATGAAAGAAATGATACTTAGTTCATAATAGAGCTAACCATTCGCTATTGAAAAAGTTGTGTTAGGAGATTTTGAGTTTCCTGTGATTTGGTGGATTTAAAGTGGCACATGTCCAGCAGCTGGTTATATTTGGCTGATCTTGTCAGGGTTTAAATACTAAGCATACTACAATCAAACGAGGTCCAACACTTTAGAGTAGACTGGGAAGTACTTATCTAATGGTGAAAGTTCCAGGCCGGTAACCAGGAGGCTATGAATTTCAGTCCAGTCTTAGGTATGAAAGCCAGTGAGTGAATTTGGGCTAGTTACTCTCTTTCAATCCAATTCAACTCACACAGTTGTTGTTGTTGTTGTGAAGAAAATAGGTGGAGGAAGAAATATTAGGTATGCTCTCTGCCTTGAGTCATTTGTAAAAATAATAAAGGCAAGATTTTTTTAAAAAAACATCTAAAGTAAACACACAAAAGCATCACAGGAGAAGGCGGTAACAAATTACTTCCCTACTGTTGCCAAGAATTACTTCCCTACTGCTGCCAAGAAAACCGAATAATTCTGTCTATAGAATGGGGAAAGGCACACTTAGCCTGAAGAGGTTTAATTTTTTGCTTTATCAGCTGGTATGAAGTGCTTAAGACTGAAAGAAAATCTTTCCCGTTTGATTTGAATATTCCTTTTCTCCTTAAGAGTGTTCAAAATTTAAGAATATATCCAGATGATGAAAAAAGTAGACTAAAAATAAAAGAGTGTTTAGGAAGAGAAATTCGTCAGAGATATTACAACTAGATAACCAGTGCATTACTCTTTTGCTTTTAACATAGAACATCTGAGTTTCTAGAATAGAAATCAAGGAATACTGACAGCTGTCAGCAAACCAGCTTTATTCTTTCAGTTTATAATAATGTTGCCGGTGATTTGTTTGTTTATATAGAATCAGAGAGTGGAAGGAGCTGTTAAGGCCATCAGTGCAGGAATCCAAAATGAAGTATCTCCACCAAATGCCTATCCAGGCTCTGCTTAATCATATCCAACAAATGGAAGGTCATCATTTCTCTATATAATTGGTTCCACTGTCACACTGCTCTTACTGTTAGGAAACTTTTCCTAACATTCAGCCAGGAACTGCCTTCTTGAAACTTAGGATTCTTACTTGTCTCTTGTATTCTGAAGCAATTGCTTTAAAAAGTGAGGCCTTCTATTTGTTTTTTAGTAAAAATTCACAAAAAATTGACCTGTCTTTTCTAAAGAAGTGAGTATCGGGATTTTATTTAAAGAACATATTGTTCAATTGTTAATGTAAAGATAATGTATGTGATAGACCAGGGGTGTCAAACTCGCGACCTGTGGGCTGGATGCATCACACGCTGGCCATGCCTATCCCCAGTTTAGCGAAAGGGGGGAAAGTTGCGATACATCACATGATGACACCGTGTCATCACGAGTTTGACACCCTTGTGATAAACCATTACCTCATTCATTGTTAATGCATTGAATAAACTGTTCTTTTCCAGCTTTTTGACTTGGTGTACAGGGAGGAGACCTTGCTGAATGTCATTAAAAGTGTCACTCGCAATGGACGATCTATCATCTTGACTGCTGTTCTTGCTCTTATTTTGGTTTACCTGTTCTCAATAGTAGGATACCTGTTCTTCAAGGATGACTTTATCTTGGAAGTAGATAAGCTACCTAATGAGACATTATTGCCAGGTTTGTATTTAATTCTTGGCCAAAAAAACAAAAACAAAACACCACAAATGGCAAAATAATAATAATAATAGGGAATTTATCTTGTGAATGCTAATCCCTCTCCAGCCCGCAGGCAATTTCTTGCTAAAACCAGTTGTACTTTAGCTTATTTATGCTTACAACTTGAGTTCTTAGTATTTTGAAAACTTAACTAATATGATTTCAAAGCAAATCAGGACCACATGTAGAAATGTATACATTAAGAAATATAACAAAAAATAAATGTACAGGTAACCTTTATAGTCTAATTCTATACCCAGTATATATTGAAATAATGTGATTTGGATTGTATATGGGGAAAATGTAATGAAAAAGTCCTCCTTCCCCCCGTAAATTATGTTGTTCCCAAATATTGTATTTCACTAGAAGATATTAGTCACGTTTATATGCCCCTCCCCATATCACAAAAAGCAACCTCTGTTTATGCATATAATTTCTGGAATATCTTCCATGTATGAATTAATATAAATCCATATGCTGAAGTTCCCAAGTGACAATAATCAAAACCTGAATGCACATATAATGGGTACAATATATAGTGAATGCACTGACCCCCACCCCCCTCCCTTGCTCTCTCCAACTTCTCTGGGCTCAGCCTGAAAGCCTGAAGATGACTTGTACGTACTCGCATTTACTTGGATGTGAAAGCAGGTCTTTATGAAATCTGGAATCCTATAAGATTGTCCTGAGGGCTATATGTCTATCTAAGCAAATATAAGTATAGTACTCCATCACCACCACCCAGCCAAATATGAAGAAGTCAGAGTGGGAGATAGGGCTACCTGCCTTCTAGCTATTTTCAAACCCAACCCGAAGAGACTATATACTTGTCACTAAATGCATATGCATTAGGAATTAGCATTGGCCACCTTATGTTATCACAGGTGTTCAAACAAAGGTAGCCTACCTCCCACATTGTTTTTCTGGAATATTTGGTGGGTGGAAAATGAAAGCACTAAATAGTCTGCTTTTGCAACACCTGAATAAAAAATACTATCTGTTCAATGAATTTAGATAAGCAATATAGCTGTTGATTTTTACATAATCAATTATCAATAATTTCTTAATGTTAAACCCTCTAAATTTAAGCAGTGTTGACAGCATGTTATGTCATATAACTATTGCACTAAATTGTTCTTGGTGCTTTTTCAACAGAAATAGTACATATTTTAAAATTAGTAAGCATTATAATGAGTAACAGCAACATTTGTTAAATAGATGTGCTAGTTACATAACAATTTCAAGCATTATTTAAAAGTATTTAGGATGTCTTGTTTTACCCAATTGTAGATCAACATAATGAAATTGGAGAGCCAATGACTAGAGAGTTCTTATATTCTAATGTGTGCAAAATAGAGGATGGTGAGAATTGTTCTTCTGCTATTCCTTCTACAGGCAAGTATATTTCATATGTTTTTTCACATATTAGTTTGTAAAGTGTAAATATTTCTGAATGCTTCTAATATAATTGTGTGCTTATTCATTATACTTCATGTCTCATACATACTACTATAAGGACATCACGCCATAATCATAAAAAGAATAGAATACAAAATTCACATTGCTATGTTTCCTATTGTTACCACCCTAACATTTGTTGTTATTGTTAAAGGCAACAAATCAACATTATTTACAAGTTACCCTCAACAGTGTTTTCCCAGAGCAGAGGTATATCAACCATTTCATACAGTCCTTCCTCAGATATTTCACATTTTGTTGTTTCTTATTTTTTAGCGGGGGGAGGGGGCAGTAAAATTACTCATTGTGTTGAAAAGCTAGGAGTGTAACATATAACCTCATACAATATGTTGTAAATTATTTCTATCCTGGAAAATGAGACATAGGACATATTTTTATACTATTAAAAATGTTTTATTCACAGCAAGAGTGCCCAATTCATGTCATCTGAAAGGACCGTTAGTTCATTTTTCTTAATGTGTAACAATTACTACAGCCAAAACAAATGCAACATTTTCTTGGTAGAATGAATGCACAATTAAAATTACTTTGAGGGGACACAAGTTTATTTTTTATTAAGTTTAAGAGGGCTAGGATGCTGCATTAGTTGTGGATAAATTCTGGGACTCATGAACATTTCATTCTTCCTCAAATGCTATAATCTAATCTCCATCATACAGTAATATAAAATTACTCATTTTATTACTCATCTGTGCATTACTGCCTCTTTTAGTGCGGCCTTACCCACATATTTTTTTCCACCACATTTTCCAGTTCCCCCACTGCTACCATCAGTGGCAATAACATTCAGGACTTTGTATTCATCTAGAATTATTATCCTGATGTAGTGTTATATGCATGGAGTAAAACTTTGCTGACTATTTTTGCTGGAAAACTGGTAGCAGATATGTGTATTTCTGAATTCAGGAAGACATATGCAAAGTGACATTGCCTCTTCCTATCTCACAATTGGTAGACATAGGTGGGCTCCAGAGTTTGTCATAAAGTGATAAGGAAGAACAAGAGTGGGTACTGGGGAATACAGGAGCCAGAAAGTGGGTATAGAAAAAGTTCAGTTGTTCATTATCACAGTCCAGGTAATTTTGTGAACATAGAAATATGCATCAGAAAGATATTCAAAGTTTTCAATCCTGGAGATCAATGGGGTGATAGATGTCACAGCCAGATCACCATCACATCCAAATTAGCCAAATTGTATGGAAACCAATCACCTAATTGTTGGAAATGTCTGAAAGAACGGGGCACATATTACCACGTATGGTGGTCTTGTAAAAAGGCTCAGGAGTTCTGGTAGCAAGAATGATATTTGCTCAAACTTGGAAGACTAGAGAAATTCCTAGGGAAGATGAAGTGGTAGATATTACAATGCGCCAAAATGGATAGGTCGATATTAGAACTGAAGGATAAAGACGAGTCAGAATAGATATTAGAACTGAAGGATAAAGATGAGTCAGAATACCACAAAATATGATATAAATTTTACCAATGGAGGGATATGAAAGGGAGTTTGCAAAATGGAATAAGGACTAAAGGTGAAATAGGAAGGATGTGAGAGATTACTTACTTAAGAGGTAATGGGAAAGGACTTTTTGAAAGTTTGCACTCACAAACAAAAAAATCTCTATACCATAATCCAGGCAAGCACCTGGACACAAACAGAGCCCCCCTAATACCTCCAGCCCAAACACACCCCAGCCAGCTACCCAAATAAAACCTAGCTTCCTAATAAATAATTATCGGCCATTCACAAGAAACCAAGCTGCACTAAGAAACCCCAATGCACAAAACACAATGTTGCCAACCAATCAAGAACACAGCAACTCGAAGACCAATAAAAACAGACCTAGACTCCCAGCCAATCAGGATGAGGGAAAAAAACCATTCAAATAAAGCAGAAAGCGAGCACCAACTTCAAACAAAAAACAGCTGCCAAGCCTGACACACAAGATTAAAAAGAACCCAATACACAAGCGTGAGAATGGCAGATGAGATTCTGCCGAAACGTCACTATAATAAAAGCACAAATATTAAGATGTGGGAAAATACCCGAAGAAACCTAAATACCTTACATATAAATACCCGTGAAAACAAACACACACACACACACGCACACACACACACACACACACACACACACACAAAATGTATGGTATTCAGCTTTGTTCAGGTATTTTCCCACATCATTATAGTTGTGCTTTTAAAGTTGTAGCAACGTTTTGGCAGAATCTCATCTGCCATCATCAGGCTTCTGTATAGTGTTCGTCTGTGAGTCAGACTTTCACAGCTGTTTCTGTTTTAAATTTGGTGCTAGCCTACTGCTGTGCCAGAATGGTTTTTTCTTCATCCTGATTGATTGGGAGTCTTGGTCTGTGTTTATTGGTCTTGGAGTTTGCTGTGTTCTGCTTGATTGGTGTTTCTAATATCTTCTGTCTGTTTTGTAGCTTTTTTTGTCTTGATTTTTTTGTCTTGAGCTACAAAACAGACAGAAGATATCAAGCAAAACACAGCAAATACATGGAACACTTTGAAACCAATGCTCTAGACAAATCCAAACCCAAACCCAAACTCTGGCTTACATATGTAGACGACACTTTCGTAATTTGGCCACACGGGAAAGAAAAACTGGACAACTTCCTCACACACCTCAACAGCCTACACCCCAAAATACAATTCACCATGGAAAATGAAGCCAACAACCAACTTCCCTTCCTGGGCGTCCTAATTTACAAAAAAACCAATGGCTCCCTAGGACACACCATCCACCGGAAGAAAACACACACCAACCGCTACTTAAATGCATAATCCCATCACCACCCTGCACAGATCAACTCCGTAGCCAAGACCCTGACTCCAGAACCAAATGCCTAGCCAACAAAGACCACCTGAGAACAGAATTACACACCCTCACAAACGTATTAATTTGCAATGATTTCCAAAGAAGCACAATTACCAACCTAATCCTAAGGGAGACACCCCCCAGAAACCGAGACACAGAACAGGACAACAGTATTGCCCTCCTCCCCTACATCAAAGGCACCACAGATAAAATCAGCAAAATTCTCCACAAACACAATAACAGGACAGCCTTCGGCACTGACCAAAAAATAGCCAACATCCTAAGAAACCCCAAAGACAAGATCCAGCTAGAAAACCAAGGAGTTTATGCAATGCAACAATTGCCCAGCCACATACATTGGACAAACCAACAGGAGAATAAATGCACACATCGCAGAACATAAGAACGCAGTCAGAAAAGAAGAAAATACTTTCTCCCTTTTCCAGCACCTTAAAGCCACAGGACATGAAATTAATTTTGAGGGAAGCAAATTAATCTCCAATACTGAACACTTCAACAAGAGAATAATCAGGGAAGCCATCGAAATAGAGAAACACCCCCATAACATGAATAAACGGGACGATGCCTCCTGCCTACCAGACACCTGGAAACTAGCCCTCACCAACAAACGAGTCCCAGGCATGAAAACCAACACCGGACCCACAACAACACATGACACCACCACCATTCTCCTTCACCAGACTCAAACCCAAACCCATCCCATAGACGAAAGACAACCACTGTCCAGAAACCAGACCACAGCTGCATCACCAGCTGCCATGCACCCTGACCCCCAAACCAAGCAAACGGACTCATGCCATGAACACATATCCATAGCCTCAAACTCGGAGCCAAACCAAAACCCGTAATGTCACATCACAGCCACCCGCTCAGGATATCACATCACAGAACTCAGGAGGTTATACCACAAAACCTCAGAATGTTGCAACACAGCTAATGACCCAGGAGATTACAGCACAAGACCCAGGATGTCACAATAATAGAACTCAGAAGGTCATCACACAGCCCATTACCCAGGTCATTACAACACAGACACACAGCCAATACCTCAGCCACACATGTTCTTACGAAAAAGCCAGCCAATCTGCAACTATCAACTCAATCAACCAATCAAGAAATGACAAAACAGCCAACCTCCCCACCAGTATATATAGGGAGGCGGCAGCTCACATCGCGCTTTGCTCGCACAAGCATGAAGCCGAAAGCACCAGCCTGAAGATGGCAAGTGGGACCTCGTCAAAACGTTGCCAAGATGCTCTCAATCTTACACGGGAAAAGACCCGAACACGCCAAGACCTGCATACCTGTACCTGTGAAAATCTACGAATAGATAGATAGATAGATAGATAGATAGATAGATAGATAGAGAAATAGAAATAGATAGTAGATAGATAGATAGATAGATAGATAGATAGATAGATAGATAGATAGATAGATAGATAGATAGATAGATAGATAGATAGATAGATAGATAGATAGATAGATAGATAGATAGATAGATAGATAGATAGATAGATAGATAGATAGATAGATAGATAGATAGATAGATAGATAGATAGATAGATAGATAGATAGAACTTTAAAAGCACAACTATAATGATGTGGGAAAATACCTGAACAAAGCTGAATACCATACATGCATACATATATACATAATTTCTTTCTGAGTGTCATAAGTACTGACAAAAATGTATGTCAAAAAAGACCACCACATTCAATGTTTTTAATGTTTATACTTTATAACATTTATATTATTTTTTAAAAGTAGAGAAAGATATTCAAAATTTTCAGTAGACAAAAACGAAAGTGTGATCAGAAAGATGTTAAAAAGTTTTCAGTAGACAAATTATGTATGTGTAAATTAATTTGGTTGGAATTGGTGGCTACCTGGAAGGTTCCAGAATTATAAAAGAATCTTGGTACTAAACATTAATGACATGCTTGCTTCTGAATTATAATTAGAGATAATCTAATGCTTCTTCATATGCCTGCATTAAAAAATGTGCTTATATTGTTTCTTGTAAAGATATCCCATGACATTAAGATAAGTTTCCAATTTTTTGAAATTTCACATAAGAATTCTGAATAATCCAAGGAATCACAAAGCTCTGCAAATAGGTTCTTGAACTATAGAAGAGAGGAAGAGAAGCAAGGAATGGTCCTTATTTGGCTTTAAAATGCTTGTACAAAATATGTAAGAGATCTTCAGACACCCACTCTCTCACGGTCATATCCAAAACTTCTTTTATTTAATAGAGCTAGCTTCTGAAGAATCTGAAGAGGATAAAGAACATACATGTGAGACATTGCTGATGTGCATTGTTACTGTGCTTAGTCATGGGCTGAGAAGCGGGGGCGGAGTAGGAGATGTACTCAGGAAACCATCCAAGGAGGTAAATTAATGTTACGTGAGAAAGAAATAGTACGTGTTTGTAATGGCAATGAGGAACTGAAGATCCATAAACCTTTTATAAAATATAAAAATAAAGATTGAAATGATATTTTATAAAGAATATTGTGCAAAGTATGAGTATGTATGATGCCAGCTAAATGTGTAAATGTCAGTGTTGATGTTTTAATAATAGTTATAGTTACTCTAATACAGAATTTACTAATGTTGCAGTATTACCAGGCCAAGAGCTTTCTCAAATTCCATTTTTTAAAACTACCTGTAAACATATTTTTGACCACGAATAAGTGTTCTATCAAGTATGGCAAGAGTGCTATAAAATTGTTTCCAACACTATTTTTGTTGTAGAGTCATAAAGTTGGCAATAATCATTCTGTCAAAGCTCCTATTAAGTTCAGGAATCCATATTAGAATAATCATAGAATAACAGAGTTGGAAGGGACCTTGGAGGTCATCTAGTCCAACCCCCTGCTCAAGCAGGAGCAAATACTAGCCTCTACCTGGGATTGAACTCACAGCCTCCTGATTGTGAGGCGAGAGCTCCACCTCTAGACCACCACACCTAGACTACTAACTGTTTAGCCTCCACCTGAATGCATCCAGTGAAGAAGAATCCATCCATTTTTTGGGGAGCTGATTCTGTAGTAAGAATCATGCATGTCATGCTTTGTTTTTAATATTATGTAAGAAACTGCCTTCTTGCAAGCTAAATCTAAGTCCATGTCCTGCACTGTAGGGCAATCGAAAACATATCTTGACATTCTTCTATGCAGGTTTTTTTTTCCAGTTTAATTTCATCCCATTTTAATTTCTCAAGGCTATATCTTTCCAGTTCCTTCAAACTTTCTTCACAAAACCTAGCTTCAAGTCACCTATCACCTTCTTTGTCCTTCTCACAACATAATGCAATTTATCTAAATCCTTCTTAACTGCACGCAGTTAGCAAGATGAAAAATGAATAACGAATAAAATGAATTTGTTTTGGTGATTTAAGAACTATACAGTTGTTGATGTACCCCAATATTGAATTTACCCTTTGTTCCACATTTGGTAACAAATAACATTGCCAAACCAGAAATCCTCTATTTTGATTTGTGTTTCCTAAAAAGAAAAATTTGCATTTATCTTTGTTACATTTTATGTTTTCATTTTAACCAATTTCTTACAGCATTTAAGATTGGGTGAATTTATTTTTGTCATCTGAGATAGAAAATTTGTTCCATTCTTCATCCAATGCATTAATAAAAATGTTTATGACTACAGGCCCTTCGAATGGCACTCTATGCAGTATCTCATTCCAGTTTGAACCAGTTGTGTGTCCAATTAATTGTTATGCCATTCATTCTACATTTAATCTATCTTGCTAATTGAACATTATGGTTAGTTCAACAGATACTTTGATTAAAACAAGACATGTTTTATCTATATTATTCCACTAATCTGCAAAAGAAGTTAGCCAGTCAAAACTTGCTATTGGGATAATCTGGAAAAAAATTATACTTAATTTGTAATCATCACTGCATTATTTTCAAGATGCTTTCAAGTTGATCGTTTTCTTACACACTCATGCCAGACTGTCTGGTTTGTTTCTTTCTCCTTTGAAGATGGAAACGATTTTGCTTTCTTTCAGTCATCTGGCATTTCACCCATTCTCTAGAATTTCTCAAAGTTACTACATAAAGGTTTCAACAGACCATTAGCAAATTCCATTGGTAAACTAAAGGCTACTCATTTGGCCTTGGAGAATCAAAGCAGAGTCCCTGACTTATATTTCTGTCAGTTTGACATTTCAATCCTGCTCTTTCCTTCTTTTCCTTTGCTAGTACTTCATAAATCTTATTTTTCTCTCATTACAGAGCAGTTAATAGAATGATTCCTCTATCTTTTATTTTCATCATATATAAATAAACCTTTTTGTTGTTGTTAGCATTCTTTGCCAAGCTTCACCTGAGTTTCACATCATCACTACAATTCTTAGCTCTTTGTGCTCTAATTTGATGACTTCTACTTCTTCTTCGTAGCACCTATATTTTGTCCTTTTCTGCTTTCAGAATTTGCTAAGCTTTTGTGCAGCCATATTGCCTTCTGCTGTCTTCCATTTTATTCCTAACTGAAATTGTGTTTTTAACATCTTTTTTTCTAGGAACTCCCACTCCTCTTGAGCTCCATTTCCTATTAGTTCCTTCTTATATTGGATTCTATTTATCATTTCTCTGGTTTATTAATATCAATTTTCTTAAAATTTAAGACACTCATTCAACTACGCTCAGGTTTAGAAATCAGGAGTGTGGGCACTAAGGATAGAGTTGTGGTCTCTATTACATACATAAGTGCCCATCGTGTTTAGGATATTATATATAATAATGTTATATGCAAGAAAGAAAAGAGATAACCAAATAAAATAAATCAAACCATATAAATTAAAGGCATTAAATGAGAGAGAGAAATGGAAGGGAATATAGCTGAATATAATTTGCACCAATACTATTTGCTATTATTTCTTCATATATTTGTACCCTTAAAAACCATTCTTGTTTATATGTCCATACATTATTTACAAAATAATGCTGTACATAAAATACACTATAATTTGTTCTTACCTGTCTTATGAGGATCTGATCAACTCAAAACAACATTATAACAGAGTTACAAGGTACCTTGGAGGTCTTCTAGTCCAACTCCCTCCTCAAGCAGGAAACCTTATAACATTTCAGACAAATTGTCATCCAATCTCTTCTTTAAAATCTCCAGTGTTGGAGCACCCACAACTTCAGGTCATTTCACTGTCAAATTATTCTAAGTGTCAGAAAGTTTCTCCTTAATGCTAGGATGGTTGTCTCCTTGATTATTTTCTATCCATTGCATTTTGTCCTGCCTTCCATCCAACCTCAACTAGGTTTTTCTTTCCTTTTGACCCATTCATTGTTCCTTCCTGTATTTGTTTTGTAATTCATTCATTCTCTCTAAATGGCCACACAACCCATTGTATATCCTTTATACAGTAGTTCGCAATGTGTCCAAAATATGGACTCAATATTCAAAAGCAATCCATATTCATTGAAGCTTATTACTCTTGACTTTTTTCTTCTTGCTTTAGTTCACACACTTTTTCAATATGTCATTTCCACTGCATTCAGTTACTTCTACATATATTTCTTCTGATAAACTTTCACTTCCATTGAACAAAGAATTCCAAAGTATACTCTTAAGCACACCCACTTTCATGTCTTTCAAGATTCATTCCTTGCAACAGACAGCATACTATCTCATTTGTGGGTCTTCAAATATCTCCTTCCCTATCTTTATAAACATTCTACCCAAATAAGCATGTTCCTTTACTTGTTCTAGTTTTTCATTGTTTGTGTATATTATAACATTCATTCTGTTTTTCATATCAAAATCTGGAAACTTGAACTTTGATACGTAATTTTTATGTTTGTTGCATAATACAGTCTACCTAAGATTCACTGCATATGCTCACTTTCCCACCCAATATACCTATAACATCACACAGTCATTTCTTATAAATTTCTAAATTCTGTACTTCAATATCCTTAATGGTTTAATACAAAATATATCACACACCCATGTCTTATTTCCTATTTTATAATCCACAAATATAATGTGGCATAGTGTAGCATGTATTGTACATAGAAATAGGAAACAAAAATAGAAAATAAAACCTACAAAATAGAAATGATTTGCCAGAAAAGAAAGCCCAATCTATATGTGGCATCTATATATCAATCAATTTAATTTACATACAAAAGACCCCAAAGTTAGAAATACAATCTAAACTTGGCAGTTATTACAAATAAAATATGTAATAAATATTATATAAAAGACTTAAGACCCCAGTTCATTGATTTGTTACTAAGAGCCTTGCTTTTAATCATCCATAGTTTAAAAGCTGGTTGTGCTACTATAATTTTTAAGATTTTTATCTGCAAATATTTTTTTTGCATACTCAGAAGTATTTCTTCCTGGTTTGGATTTTAAAATAGTCCAGATTATTTCCTGCCAAAGACTCTTATAAAATTCCCAATACAATTAATGTTATCCACAAATATTATCCAATATCATTAGCATTACAGGGGAAAAATCTTTGAGAGATAAGGTTTTTCAAAAAATCTCCCATATAGTATACTTGATAGCAACACATTTAATCTAGCTTTTGAAAAAAAAACTATTCTTTATTTCTTAAATATAAGTTATTCATATATTTAGGGAATTGAAAAATGTATCTGTACTTAATTCCAAAAATTACAAGTGAACATGATACTTTAGCTTTAGCCATTAATTCCTGTACTCCTGCATCTCAAAAAATTTTATGGGTCTCCAATTTGGATCACATTTCCTAACAATAAGCAGGCAAAAATTTTAAGTTGTATTTTGTCCCAAGTTGTGTTCCCAATCTGTTATTCTGTTGGAATATAACAAAGACCTAGTTAAGCAAATATATGTTTTTAAAAGAAGGAACAATTGCTTCAGGAAATCCCAAATGAATCCTTTGTAGATATCTGGTTTAAACAGGTGACTTAAAAGATTAGTCAGATTGGCATTGATCCTGATTATTTATTCTCCAGAGGTATTTCATCAGCAATTCATTGTATCAAACAAGGCATCTATAATGTTCACCCGTCAAATAATATTCCTCTTTGTAACTTTGTTTTTTTTTTAACACTTTTCACTTACTTTTGGAAAACTATCTGCATTTTAGGAACCTCTCTTTGCTGCAAGAGTGATATATGACCTTCTCTTCTTCTTCATGGTGATCATTATTGTCCTTAATCTGATTTTTGGAGTCATTATTGATACCTTTGCTGATCTAAGAAGTGAGAAACAGAAGAAAGAAGAAATTTTGAAAACAACATGCTTTATTTGTGGTAAGTGTCAGAATCATCAAGAGTTCAATTCTAGGTAGATGGGGGAATGTCTCCATTCCCCAAAAGAAATGCACACATTTTTGTGACACAATCAACATTTTATGAAAGTTTTTAGAATAAATTGCTAGGGGGCATGTAATGTTAAGGCTTTGACAGAGTTTTTTTTCCCCTGAAGGCTACTGACCATAGGGTAAGAGGGTAGTGGATTAGCCAGAGTTAAAAAAGTAGAAATACATGGCCAGTTCTAACATTAGAGAGATATACAAGGTAAGATATCCTGGAAATTTGGTGCTAAGATAATGTTTTATAAATTATAAAGTTTTGTAGTTATGGCTGAACAACATGGCAGTTGTGTAAACAGCCCAGACTGTACCTATATTTTAGATCTGACCTGGTAGAAACTGGACAGGAAAGAGAATTATGGTGGAGAATATAATGAAACTGTGAA
The DNA here is from genome assembly GCF_049901735.1 of Notechis scutatus. Classification (NCBI taxonomy): domain Eukaryota; kingdom Metazoa; phylum Chordata; class Lepidosauria; order Squamata; family Elapidae; genus Notechis; species Notechis scutatus. The sequence continues at coordinate 42,120,944 of NC_142010.1, forward strand.
GCCAGAAATTAACTGTAAAACAAAGGCAGATTCCATGTGCTGAAAAGTTATGAAGGAACTCAAAAATAGAACTGCCAATATAATAATGCCTTGTACAAATATAAGGTGGGACATGGAGTATTTTGGATATTATAGAACCAAAAAGTTAAAGAGCAAATTTATCATTAACCCTAACCCTATGAGGAAGAACTGGAGCCATATGCAGGAAACACACAACATTAGTAATGGGAGACTTCAATTATCCTGATATCAATTGGAAAACTAATTCTGCACCAAGTGAGAAATCAAATAAGTTCCTAACCAACCTAGCTGAACTTTGTTGTCCAAAAGGTAGAGGATGAAACTAGAGGGACAGCCATACTGGACTTAATTCTTACAAACAGGGAAGAAGTGATAGAGGGAGATGAAACTGCAGGAGAAACTGGGTGAGAGTGACCATGTCATACTAGAAATCAACATAACACAAACACAAGCAACAGAACATAATGACACCAGAGTCTTGGATTTTAAAAGAGCTGATTTCAATAAACTCAGAGAGAACTTGGGAAAGATTCCATGGATGAAAATCCTAAAGGGAAAACAACTCAAGAATCTTCAGAAACTTTAAAAAGTATGATCATAGAAGCCCAGACCAGCACAATACCACTGAGAAAGAAAAACAAGAAATCCAAGAAGAAACCAGCATGGCTGCACAAAGATCTCTCTGGCAAATTGAAAGAAAAAAAGGACAAGTACAAAAAATGGAAAGAAGGACATACAACTAAGGTACAATATCAGCAGATAGCCAGAATCTGCAAAGACGAAGTCAGGATAGCAAAGGCTCATAACAAACAAAGACTTGCAACAAAAGTCAAAGACAATAAAAAAAGTTTCTTCCAACATATAAATAACAAGAAAAAAATCAAGGAAACAGTCGGTCCACTAAAGAGAGAAGATGGCAAGGAAGTAACAGGCAACAGAGAGAAAGCAGAACTGCTTAACTCATTCTTTGCCTCTGTCTTCACGCAAAAAGAAACAATAGCTCAACCCACCAAAAACATAACTGTAAAAGACAGACCAGAAATAAAAGTTAAAATAAGCAAAAAAAAAATAGTAAGAGAACACCTGTCTGATCTTGATGAACACAAATCACTGGGGTCTGATGGATTACATCTCAGAGTTTTAAAGGAGGTGGCAGAGGTCATCTCAGAACCACTGCACCATATCTTTCAAAAATCCTGGAGCACTGGGGAACTACCAGAGGACTGGAAAAGAGCTGATGTGGTTCCCATCTTCAAAAAGGGAAAAAAACAGACCCAGGAAACTATAGACCAATCAGCCTAACATCAATACCTGGGAAGATACTGGAAGAGATTATAAAAAAACATCTGCCAACATCTAGAAACAAGTAAAGTAATAACTAGCAGTCAGCATGGGTTTGTTAAGAACAGATCGTGCCAAACCAATCTTACTTCATTCTTCAACATAGTGACTAAATTAGCAGAACAGCGAAATACTGTGGACATAATATATTTAGATTTCAGCAAGGCATTCGACAAAGTAGACCACAACCTACTTCTTAGTAAGCTAGAAAAAAGTGGAATAGATAGCACCACCAGTAGATGGACTCGCAACTGGCTGACAAACCGTACTCAATGAGTAGTCCTTAATGGGTCTAAGTCTACATGGAGGGAAGTAAGCAGTGAGGTGCCACAAGGTTCCGTCTTAGGCCCAGTACTCTTCAATATCTTCATTAATGACTTAGATGAGGGAATAGAAGGGGAACTTACCAGATTTGCAGATGAAACTAAGCTGGCAGGAATAGCTAACACCCAAGAAGATAGGCTCAAGATCCAGATGGATCTTGACAGACTAGAACACTGGGCCGTATCTAACAAAATGAAATTCAATGTAGAGAAAAGTAAAGTCCTACACTTAGGCAAGAAAAACCAAAAGTACACATATAGACTGGGTGAAACCAATAGTGGTAGCTGTGAGAGGGATCTTGGAATCTTTGTGGACAACCAGCTAAATATGAGCCAGCAGTGTGCAGCAGTTGCCAAAAAAGCTAACTCAGTCCTAAATTGTATTAACAGAGGGATACAATCAAGATCAAGGGAGGTACTAATACCACTCTATAAAGCTTTAGTAAGATCACACCTAGAATATTGCATTCAATTTGGTTCACCACATTATAAAAAAGATGTTGAGATTCTAGAAAAAGTACAGAGAAGAGCAACCAGGATGATTAGGGGACTGGAGACTAAAACATACAACGAACGGTTGGCTAGTCTAGTAAAGAGAAGGACCAGGGGAGCAGTCTTCCAATATTTGAGGGGCTGCCACGGGGAGGAAGGGGTCAAGCTATTTTCTAAAGCGCCTGTAGGCCAGACAAGGAATAATGGATGGAAACTGAACAAGGGGAGATTTAACCTGGAAATAAGGAGAAACTTTCTGACAGTGAGAACAATCAACCAATGGAACAGCTTGCCCTCAGAAGTTATGGGAGCACCATCACTTGAGACTTTCAAGAAGAGATTGGACTGCCATTTGTCAGAAATGGTGTAGGGTCTCCCGCTTGGGGGGGGGGTTGGACTAGATGACCTACAAGGTCCCTTCCAACTCTGATTATCTGTTATCTGTTTAGCTTCAAAAAAAAATAAAATAGGGAAAGATACACATTTTTAAAACGTACCTAAAATGTAATTGGAGAAAAAAGCTTTTCTCCTTCTCTTAACATGACAGTCATTTTGAAAAGTTACTATCACCATCTTGCCCCTGACTTGTGGGCTTCTCAAATGCATTTTATTGACTAGTATGTAAAAAAAAGGCTGCTGTAGTTGCACTAATTATCTGATCCAAGGCTCTTCTTATGTTTGTTTGTTCTTAATCTTCACACACTTACAAATGCAAAAACAGAAATCAGTTCTCAGCTATTGGTGAAAGTCTATGTTTTCTTTATATATTCTAAGTCTTCATTTTCTATAAAATTGTATGCAGAAAAGGAAGTTTTATGAACTGTGAATCACCCAGAGTCATTGACTGAGATTGGCAGTCATAGAAATAGAACAAACAAACTAACAAAGAATATGTGGTATATTCTTAATGTTTGAAAATATTTAAGGGCCAAGTTCCTTTGAAACTTACCATTACCAGGAAAAAATGTCTACAATCTATAGGTAGTCTTAAAATTAAATAAAACCATGTAGTGCTTTCTGATCCTTAAAAAAAGCTGTTTTGAACAGTTTTATATTACTGGGGTTGTCTTTAAAAGAACTTCAGTGGATTCCAGTCATCCAATTAACTAGTCAGTGCGCTATATGGAAACATGTTGTATGTGGTCAAATGTTCTTCCTCCAATTGTGTTCAGAGGCTGTGTTTTATTTTGCTCATTAGGTTTGGAAAGAGACAAGTTTGATAACAAGACGGTGACTTTCGAAGAACACATTAAAGAGGAGCACAATATGTGGCACTATTTATGCTTCATTGTGTTGGTAAAAGTAAAAGACTCTACAGAATATACAGGGCCCGAGAGTTATGTAGCAGAAATGATAAAGGTGAGTTTTGCCATGCTGTGTGTGAAATATGGCTTGTTCATACTTCTTTTAATTCTCCTAACGTCTGAAAGTCTGAATTCACATTCTATGAAGATTTTAAAGGATTTGTAATGAGCATTAATGTGTACCTCTTTATTTTTTCTTCCCTGTGGAAAAATATTGTTCTTCAGAACAATTATGATTTGTTTTCACAAAATTAATGTCTTGTCAATGCCTGATATTTTTGCAACTCAGTGTGTGGCCACACAAATTCTTTTGGCCCTCATTATGTTGGATCAGGCCCATAGTTGGCACAGTGGTTGTGAATTCACTGTAGGCCACTCCAGAACTCTTGAGGAAAGAAGGAAGCCACGTAGAAGTCTCCCAGCACTACTAGGTGGGCAGAATTTGAAGATGGAAACACTCCCTTCTCTGCCATCAAGTTTTCACAACTTAATCAAAGTCTTCTCTTTCATGTGCAACCTAATTGGAAATACAAATTATTTTGTTATATTTTATTATGAGCAGACAGCCCTTGGGCTCCAAAGATCTGGAATTGTGGGTCCCAGTGTATAAATCCCCTGGAAAAGAGGAGTTAGTTAAAGGTTCCTAAGTCACATTTTCTGAGTTAGGCTTACTCTCATTCTCCTGTTATATCTTTTCCTATGAGTCATGTCCTGTTCTTCTGTCGTCGTCGTCGTCCCCCCCGCTGCCCTGCCCCCATTATTCCGGGATAATGTTGTGGGATTGAATCTGGGTCAGTCATTGGGAGCAGAGGTGTTTTGTCTTTTAGCAGTGAAGTTCTCTGAAGATGAGCTCCAGCATGAGTCCAAAAGCTCAGAAGACAAAATCCCTGGTCCCGGTGACCGATCCAGATTGGATTCTACAATATCTTTTCTTGGCACACCAAAATCAAAATCCCATTCTTCTGTGGCCTCCCCGCCTGCCTCCAAAATACTTGACAGCACCTCCAGCCTATCATTCCTCATCTATTTAAAGTTATAATTACCGTATTTATCGGCGTATAACACGCACAGGCGTATAACACGCATCTTCATTTTAAGAGGGAAATTTCAGGAAAAAAAATTAAAAAAAATTCTGCCTGCCTGCCTTAGTTTCTGGTTGTTTGGGAGCAGCTTCGGCTGAGAATAATAACTATTCGCCTCTTTTACTCAGCCGAAGCTGTTCCGATTCAACCATTAACGAAGGCAGGCAGGCAGGCAGAACGGAGCACTGCGGGCGGGCGGGCGGGCGGACGGGGTGGGGGAGAAACGGGCGCTTCAGGGAAGCTGCGGCGACAGGAAAAGCCCCCCCCCCGCTTCTTTGAAGCAGTTTCTTCCTGTGCTGGTGGAGGAGCGAGAGAGCGACTGAGAGAGCTGACCCAGAGAGAAGGACAGGCTTCGGTTGCTTCCTCCCTCCCCTTCTTTCATTTGTGTCCTTGATCCCCGATCCCAGCAGCATTCACCGAAGGCTTCTTAACATTATATCGGCGTATAACACGCATACATCATTTGCCCCCTATTTTCAGGGGGAAAAAAGTGCGTGTTATACGCCGATAAATATGGTACGTTATACTAAAGCAGGTGATTTTAGGTTAAATCAGCAACTCAGATTTACAGGTTACCAAAGTGCCACTCAAACTACTTTCTCTTTTTCCCTTCTACCACCCCACTCATGTTGGATGGATAATATACTATTTTCATCTGGCTATTACACCAACTTCAAATATGGAGTAGCATTTGAATGTGTATAGATCCCAGATGCCATCCTTGAAAACTTGCAGTATAAAAAATAATTCCTAAAAGAAGGTTACATTTTTCCAATTAAGTTTAATCAATTGTTTTAACTGTAATTATATTTTGGTTATTCTAATCACAGAATATGACCCAATAGGCATTTTGTGATCATGACAAGATTAAATTCATTAAACTGTTTAAAGGATTTTTGAAACAATCAGACCAGATTGATAAGATAATGGTACTGCCATTGTCTTCATCTTTGGGTCACTAAACTTCTTAAAAAACGTATATCTATGGGAATCAAACAAACTGAGCTAAGCAAGTCTTCTAGTTTCTTTTAGCTTTCTCTTAACAGCAAATGGGATAGCTTTCTTGTTTGTTTATATTTCTGTACGTCAATTTAAGGATTGAACTTTAAAGATTTTTTTTGTAAACCCTCTTAGAGGCTGAATGCTTTTGTTTTGCCAAATGCTCATTTAATCTTGAATTCAGCTTCTTGATTAACTTAAAGTACTGATGGGCCAGGAGTGTGTGTTTTGTTTTTCTCATGCCTTCTGCCTCATCAGAAGTCTGTCTGGATGGCTATTCCAGCTGAATATTTGCCTCTGTTTGTAATAAAATACATGCAGTTGCCCTTGCAAGATGCATTATGCAGTATATATTAAATGGTTTTTGAAGATAAATCCCCTTAAAATCTCTCATTATGTAATTTATTCTGCTTTGAATTCTTTTAAGTCTGTGTCCTACTTCTGAGTATTCCCTAAATAATAGCTTCTTTTAAAAAGTGTTGTGAGTAATCATCTGACAGTAGATTAATGGGTTAGAAAAGCTTGTCACTTTATCTTGTTCTCACAGAGCTAGAAAGTTTTTGGAATGTAATTTTGTATTTAAGTCAGAAAGCATTTGCATGTAAAAATAATTGAATGTTGTATTTGTAATGGCATACAACTGATAAAAGTTTTGTAAACATGCATTAGTACATATTAAGGAACTTTCATACAGAAAACAGCATGGCTTTTTTATAATTTAATAACCATTCACACAGCAATCTAGCAGGATTTTTTTTAAAGAGAAAGATGGTTTTCTAAGTACATGTGAAAATGTCAAGCAAGTAATTGTTACCAGAACTTTTTATGGAACAAAATGCCTTTTTAAAAAAATAGATACTCCCATGTTCAACAAGGCTTGCATTCCATAGAAAGAAGCTGTGTGTCCACATATCAGTAAAAATAGGCTTTGCTGGTTATCTCAGGAACCACATTACCAGTAACTGCACTTAACTTGTCTTGGCTATCAAGAGTGTTGAAAAATACCAGATTCTCAAACTGAATGAGCCCTCAGAGTCTCCCATAAAAATATAGCAACTCCACTGCACTCTAGATGGTGTGTCATGGCTGGTGTCAAACCAGAAACCCTCTGAGTACCATTTCAGAGAAGGATACGCCTCCTCATGCTTTGCCTGGTCTCAGTTACACAGGCCAGGTCAGATCTCTCACCTAGGATTAGATCCCAGATGAGATTAACTTTATTACAGGCCGACCTGGTATTTAAAAGTACCAGCTGGAGTTAACAGAGCTGCTCAGAATTTGACAACCAGGAACTGGAGACAGAGGCAGGGGACTAATGGAGCCTATAAGAGACATTGGTTTTGTGTTCCCTGTGAGCAGTCCATCCTATTTCCCACAATATATATCCCATTACCGCTGCTAAAATAATCTTATTCTTACCTGCTTTTAATTCTCCCAGACTACTCCTCTTCCTCCTTGTTCCCTGCTCACTCTTGTCCTGTTACATCATCCTTTCATACTATGTTTCTTGGGTTATCAGATTGTCATCAGGACAATGTTGTCAAGTACTCATTGCTAGCACAACCACACCCTAATCTGCAACCCCCTATGAGGATCAATTGCAATTCCACCCTCCTTCCATCATTCATAAAATTCATTCATGAATTTGAGTAGCGACTGCATACTATTTCTCAAGGAAAGTGATATTTAAACAATGGGGCATTGTGCAAGTGAAAGAATAATTTTGTTAGAAGGCTTAAGACTGCAGGCACCTTTTTCTCTTTATTGGTATAGTGCAGAAATACTCTTTCCAGATTTAAAAAAAAACAACAATTATGGGACATTTTCATAAAAAGACAAGTTCCACAGGGAAAATGTCCCAGATTTTTTTTAAAAAAACTGGAAAGAATATTTCTGCACTATACTTAATGTGGATTTAATATGCCCAGTTAATTTTATAGCTATAACAATTGGCTTTTAAAAAAATGGGGTGTGCCACACCATGCTGCCCCAGGATAGAACAAATCCATTCTGCATGTATCTAGTATTGTCTGCCCTCTAGGGGTATAGTTGGTATGTACATTTGCCATGGCAAACTGATGTTTTGTGCCACCCTGTTGTCTCATTGTTTCATTAATTAAAAATAAAAATTGGAATGGTCTATAGAGCTGACCACCTGTATGATAGGATATGTAAAATCATTTTTTTTTATTGTAATTGGCCACAAATATGGATCTTTCTGACTTTATTTCAAGGACTATTTCTTGGATTGGTAAGTAGGCTAGTTATCAGATTCCCTTGGTTGCCATAAAAATGAATAAAACAGGGATTGCAACCCTTTACATCCTGAGATAGAATTATTAATAATTTCCTCAAATAACTTATATTAAAAACTCTTTCAGATTGAAAATTGCAGATCTGGCTACTATAAAATTTAGGTGGTCCTGCTGACTCATTCTTTTACTGATCTGTACTATGTTTAATCGGTTTTATTTCTCTTATAACATGCCTTTCTCTTTTTTCTGCGGATTCAGGAAAGTTCATTGTAATCCTTTCTTATGGGTAGTGATTTAGCCAGCTAAACATTCATTGCCTATCTTAATGCTTCTAGGATTCCCTGCCTTATAGAACTTCCTTGCCATCATCAATTTTATTTTCCCAAAAGTGCAAAACAGTATAAAAGAATTTACAGTTGGCTTTACAAGAAAACACAAGGGATTTGTGGAGGACACTGTGAGCTGACCAATATTCCCTCTTTGTGATCAACACAGAAAAGCAAAAAAGTAACTTAACTAGTACCTTGAAATACTGTAGTTCAGGGGTGTCAAACTGGCAGCCCAGATGTGTCACGCTCAAGGCATGCCCATCCCAGCTCCACGAAGGGGGAAAATGTTGTGACACATCATGTGATTGGCAACGTGATGCCGCAAGTTTGACACCTGTGCTGTAGTTCATTTAGAAACAAGCATACATTTGTACACTAATTCCCTTACCATATTACTGTGATGGAAAACTTGGGGATGGGTGGATGAATAGATTGATGGATTTCTGCCATCTCGATATTGCATAGAAAGGCAGTGGCAATTTTGTAAGTTATTTTTAACCTAAGTATTAATAACTATATTTGCAAGATGCTATAGTGTCTGGAAAAGGGAAGGTATCTTGTAATTAGTTGCAGAAGTTGTAATTAGTTGTAATTGAGCTGCAGGAGTTCCACTGCAGCTGATGCAGGCTGCTTTGGCTGTTTGTAGGTCTCTACTCCCACACACTGTAAGCCAAAGTGAGCAGGGTGAAATTGAAGACTTCTGTTTGAATCTCCCTTTCCTTTGGCACAGGACCAACCAGCATGCAAATCACCGGGCAGCTTTATGTGGATTATGTTTTTTTAGCTACAGCCTTGAACAAAATAGCTTGCTTGAGTCAGGAACAGGAAAGCAAAAAGAGCCAAGAGTTTCCACCAGTAGGAAAACGGATTGTCCAGAAGTTCATGTATTGCAGTTTATAACTATCACAGTCTAATTCCAACATTAGTTGACCAGATACATCTAAAGCAGATTTTGAACTGTCAGAAAGTTCTTGTATGAAATGTATTTAAAGTTTAGGAGTTAATTTTTCCTTAAGTCCAAATAATGGTACTCTGCAGAGTCCCTAAAGTGTCTCTCTCTGTGTGTGTCTATGTGTGAAGATTCTCTGTTAATCTGCCATGTACAGTTTTTTGGAGACTATTCACAGTCAAATAAAATACTAGGAAAAACTTTTTTTCCATTAAACTTGAAGTTTAAGAAAGGATGTAGAATTGTTTACTCACATAATTTACTTATTTGTCTTGTATGCCACCCATCTCATCTACAAGCATTTTTACTACTTTGGAAATATCAGTACTAACTACAGTATTGGATTGGTGGGACATGAGTAGACTTATGTTGACTTGTAGGGTTGTTTTTAAATTAGAGAACCTAACACACACAGAAGAATTTGCAGATATTTGAATAAAATTGGGATTTGTCTCATACGGGCCATAACATGTCAAAATGGCTGACATATGACTACATATGACTACATATTTGGGTAGTAGTAGTAGTAATTGCTATTGCTTATACTTGTATGCCATCTAATTCCCAATGACTCACAACAATTAAGCAAAGAAATTATGATAAAATCAATAAAGATGGTGGGTGAAATAGTCCAGTGTGGTGTCTCACTCTGCCTTGCCAAAGGTCTAGGTGAAGCCTTCACTATTCTTCTGAATAAAAGGAGATGATAACCCTCTTCTTGGAATGAACTTCATTTCAGAGGGTAGACATTGCTACAGAGAAGGTGCATTTCTGTGGTCCTAATCATTCACATTGTTTAATAAACCCAGATGGCACCAACCCTACAAGATTGAAGTGGTCAGGCAAATGTTATGGAAGTCAGGTGGTTCCTCAAGTAACTGGCCCATATGCTGTTTAGGACTTTATAGGTAACAATCAAAACGTTGAATTCAACCTGGAAGCAAACTAGCAGCCACAGAGGTCTTATATGGGCATACCAGGGATAAATAAAAAGAAATCAAGTTTTAGGACATTGTTTGAAGGGACTAAAGATCAAGACTATTAAAAATAAATACAGTTGTTTTATTTGACCTAGGATAAAATAGATGTTATTTTTTTTTCTGGTAACCCTGTGAATTTTTGTACTGTAGTAACAAGGCTTTAAGGATTTGTTTATAGATAAGAGATAAGATATGGGAGGAAGAGATTGTTTATATTTTAAGGTAAGGTGACAAATTATTAAAATTGATTATATTTGCTGTGTTGAAAGAGGAAGCAATTTTTATATATCTTTTCTTTTTGCTTATATTATTTTTTCTTTTCTATTTTTTCTCATATGTACCTTCTTTTTTTCTTTTTCTTTTTTTGTTTGTATTAGTTTTTAGTGTTGCAATTGTAATTTTTAATAAAATTGCTGTTTTAAAAACCCTAAGTTTTGATTTGATTTGAAGTAATTGTTTTCTTTTAAAAAGTACAGAAAATTGCATCCTTAAAATTAAGCACAAAACAGACTCTATTTTTAAAATTATCTCATTCTGTAGCCCCAAGAAACATCAGTCTAACTTCTTTCAACTATTTGTGTCAAAACAGAAGAAAAACTGGGGTTCGGCATTACCTGTTCTGCCCTTCTATTCATTTGGTCATTTTCTCCTATATCTATTGCCCAATATTTTCAGAGTGAGGCTCCATTACCTTGAGCAGGTTACAAAATATTACTGTATACAGACAGTGCGTCTGCATACAGTGTTTTTGTTAAATGAGCCTTTTTATGCAATTAATTCCAGCACAGCCACTCATGCTATAATCTGTCCTGGTTTATTTATGTAATCTCCTGTGTACCAAACAACAAGAACTAGGTTAGCATAAGGCCTAGCACTGTCATAAAATGAAAGACCCAGAGGAACCTCCTCTGGGCAATCCCTCAAACGTTTTTTCATCACTGATTATGTAAAACCTTAGTGGCGCTTCCTTGTCATGAAAATTACTTCATCATAGGAAACAGCTGCTAAGCTAACTGTGAATTTCCCTGTAGCCTTGAACTATTTCCAGATGATTTTAAACTACACAAGTCTTTGAACATCCTAGCTTTTAAATCATGGAAGTTACCTTTACTTCCTTCATTATTTTAAGGGTTTCCACCTGGCAAACTTCAGAATATCACTCAGGTAGTTGACCTGTTTTATTAATTTCCCTTTTCTTGTACAAGGAAGCTCATGGGTGACACTGGGAAATTAGGTGTGGTTAAATTTAGTTAATAGGAGGACAACAATTAACTCCAGACACAGAGGGGGACCAGCATATCTCAGTTGTGTTAAATAAGCTGGGAAGAAAATAAGTGGTTGGTTAGTTTCTTTTCCTCCCTTCCTTGAAAAAAATTATAAAAGGAAGAAGTAATGTGTGGCAGAAGCCCAATAGTTTTGCTCACTTCACTTAGATTTTTCAGAAATTACTAAATAATTAGGATTCGATTCATTCAAACTTCTAAAAATCCCCTTTTAAACTCTTCCTAATTTTTTTTCTGTGCCATCTCATTCTACAATCTGTAAAAAAAAAAATTAACTTCACTTTTTCCTTGCATTCACCCTTTCCACATCATGTGCATTGCCTTGTGAGTAAAATTCTGAGAATCAAAATTGAAATGTGGAAATGGATCTGCAAAAAGGATTTTCTGTTCTCATAGAAATGGCCTAAGAAGTTATTCTTGAATTATTTTTCCTGGTGATTCTAAAATATCCATTCTTAATGCCATTAAGTGTCTAGTAGTTCATATGCTGAAAGGAGCAAAATCTTAGACAGGAATCTTATCCTCTTTTCTTTTCTTTTCTTTTCTTTTCTTTTCTTTTCTTTTCTTTTCTTTTCTTTTCTTTTCTTTTCTTTTCTTTTTGTTAAAGGGGAATGCAAATCATCTGATGTCATGATCCTTGGCAATTGTTATTGTTTTGTAGTAGATATCCATCTTGGAAGGGTTATCATACGATTCCTATTATATACTACAACCTCATTTTATCACAGTAACAGTGCAACAACACAAATGTGCTCTTGGACCTGTACTCAGCAGTTTAAATCTTGGTCTATTAGTTTTGCTATGCTAACAACTCTTTTTTTTTTTTATGAGGCATCCATTTATTATTTATTTATTTATTTTAGAAAATTTATATTGTTGCCAACTTGCCCAGGGTGACTCAAGTTGACTTACACAAATATAAAAACATCATATAAAAGAATAATAGAAAATAATAAAAAATAATGAATTAATAAAATAGTAGCCCCACCCCCCACTCATACCCATCCCGGTGACAATACATATTTATACAAGCCATTTAATGGGCTCTGTCCTGCTCTGTGTTCCCCAGGCCCACTGACAGAATCACATTTTCAGGAGCTTATGAAAGAGTGTTAGGTTAGGGGCCAGTCTAATTTCCAGAGGAATGATGTTCCAGAGAGAGGGAGCCACCATGGAGAAGGCCCTTCTTCTCAGTCCCGCCAGATTTATCTCCCTGGGGGATGGGACCATAACATTCCTCGCCTTCCCGCTAGCTCCATCTCTTCATTTGAGGGTGCCATCTTTTTCTTCAGTGCTAAACTATTTGCTACATTTTAAAAAAAAGTTGCTGTGGGCAGGCGGGTGGGTAGAATGTCAGAATGCTTATAATGCAAAGTCCTTTTGAACCACTGCCAAGGTAGATGATGTATTAAAAATAAAATCCATGTTTGGAAAGACCCCCTATAACGAAATTTCAGTGAAAGCATGAAAGAGCATTTCTCAGAATGCATTAAATTTCCCCTCATGTGGGGAAACTTCCTTTTAATTTTTTTTTTAAAAAGAGTTGTGGATGCTTTAAAGCTGTGGGCATCACCGCCCCCATGTCTGAGATTCTGATGATAGTTACTTGAAAGGAACTTTTCCAACATTACCTAGAAAAGAGCTAGCCAGAAACAACACTTGTGGTTAGCCAACTTCCGTCAGTGGGTTAATTCAGTTTGTCTGTTCAATAGAGGAAGCTTTTCTGGGAAGTGGGAGCTGACAACTCAATCAGGGTTGTTGGAGGGTCACAGCAGATAGTGCATAACAACAGTGGTGTAGGGAACAACAATAGGAAGGGAGGGTGTAGGTGGAAACATGGAAACGAATCCAAAATAAATCTTTAGGGTTGTAGCTCACTTCATGTATGGTAAAGAAGTTATAGCAATTTAACAGATTGTGCTTGCAGAATCAGGCTTCAGGGGTGTTATTGAAATAACTGAAGGATTACTTGACTTGAAGATTTTTTTTACAACCCATAAGTTAACAAAGAAAAACCAGAAGCAATGACCAATTACTGTACATCAAAAACAATGCAATGGTCATATGAGGCTTGACAATTAAGACTCAAGCAGTCTAAAAGAGAAAGTGAAAAAAATATTGTTCTAAAAACGATGTAAAAGAATGTAAAAGAAATAGATAAAGAAATAGATAAATAGAAATGAAATATAATGAAAGAGGAGGCTTCATAATATCACTCCAAGATCAGGACAATCTTAATACCTTCTAATGAAAGTTGCTGCAATTAGAAACTCTGTTAGTGAAGGAAAGTTCTGATCTATGGTTAAGAAATGGATCCCTTCTCCTTCACAAAAGATTGGGATTGTATTAAGTGGTGGTGAAGTTATGTCTGTGTTTAACTGGCAAAGAAAGAGCAACAGAAGAACACACGAGAAAGGGTCTCAAGGGGTTTTTTTTGGACAAGGATAGCATCTCTCAGTGAATCTTACTCCTCTTCCCATCTGATACTGATGATATTAAGATGTTGAAGAGGGCTAAAGAAAAGGTTCTATTGAGAAAACAAGTGCAATAAGTAGTTCAGTGATTTTAAAAGTCTCATCTGGAACCCATTACTGAAAGCTGGTTTTAGCATCTAGTCCTAGATGCATCTGCCTGGCAATGTCAAAGACGGTTTGACAGATTTCTGTTTTAGCTTTCTCTAAATGTAGAGGCAGCAGAGACTAAGTATAAGTGCCACAGGACAGCTAAGTTTTTTTTTCTTTCCAGCTTGATGAAAAGCCATCAAGGAGAATTAATGGGGCCAATGGGCCATTAGAAAACAAGAGTTTAAGCCAAAAAGTTTTAACGTGGACTCTTGCTTCTGGTGAAATTATATCAGCCTCTGTGCAGATTAAAGCAATTAAAGCACAGTATGGGATGTGGAAGAGCAATGACTAACAGGCTTTAAATCATAGTAGATGCATACCTCTGTACCATATAGCATATAGGATATGTTTCACCTCTAGAAAGCGTTAATGATCACAGGACTGTATCTTTGGAGTGAAAATATTGCCTTGGTACTATTGTTAGCTTTGGCAGAAATGGCTCTCATTAATTCTGGATAAAGTGTGGTGGCTTGAAAAATGATACCCAGGTATGTAAACCTGGGACTTGCTTGGTTTTATTCTTTCCAATTTATCACTGGCTTTTGTGGCAACTTGCTCTTTCCAGGGGTGGGGGGTGGGGGGAATCATCATTTTGGTCTTTATTAATTTATATTTTTTTGCTTTTTAATTAATGACAAAAAGGAAGCAAAACACAAGGATAATTGAGTTGGAGATATATATTGTCAAAGAGAAAAAAAGAATACATAAAAGTGCTTTAACAAAAAGATACAAAAGATTAAGAAAAAACAACATAGTACGTCTTCAGTGAAATGATAATCCAGACATTCTTGTGTTCAGCTGACATTCAAGAGAGGAGAGTTGACTTGAGGGGTGCAGATGATGACACTCAGGGAGATTTTTGTGTACGTGCAAGAAAAATGCCTTTAATCAATGGCAACTCTGCTGGAGCTGATTGACTGGTATATGAGCCACCTTTGATGTTCAAACAGACTACAGTGGAAATAAAGAAGTTCATTGACAAACCAATGCAAGTACCACAGTGGTCCTCTCCTGTCGAATCAATAGAGTATGAAAGAGGTCACAGAAGGCAGCAAGCAGAGTGTATACCCAGGAGAAACGTGAGGGTTCTATCAGAGGTCAAGAAGCAAATTGGCGGCTGATGTCAAAGAACGAATCAAAACAAGACTTGATGAAACTCGCTTAGACATTTTTGTAACTCAGATAATTGCTTTCTGATTTTTGTAGCATAAGGTGTAATTTTGAGAAGATAGATTTAACAGTATTTGGGTTACAAGAGACTTTTGTGGGGTATGTGATCAGATGTGGATTTACCAAGCTAAATGTTGTGCAATTGCAAAAATAACAGCACACTTGAATTCTTGGTGTAAAAACACATATTTTTTAGAACTCCTCACTGAAAAAAATTGTAATGACACACCCTATTATAACATATAACATAATATACAATAACATACAAAAATGTCATTGTAATTTTATAACATGTTACAAGTCCTTACATGCATGTCTAATACAAATATTCAAATCCATATACATTCAAATTTATACATATTTCTAATATGTTTATACAACTCATGTAGGATTGGAAAGAGAAATCTATGGCTCCATTTATTTAATGGTTGAAACCCTGCTTGCATTTGCATCACCAGATTGCCTATAGATGTGTGCATCGTATAGTCAAGTATAATGACATATGTCATTTATGTGGAATACAGTAGTTTTTCTAAAAGGTGGTCTTAGCAGAATTGATAAGCCCTTTCTCCTTAGAAAATTCTGTTAATCCTGTCAAGGCCCGGGAGCCACATCCGGCCTGCAGGGTACTTAGATCTGGCCCATGGGGGCTGCCCTGAAAACAGTGAAGGACTAACCTGCAGTGCCTCTACCAATGAAAATGAAGCTTGGGAGGGTTGCGTGAGGCCCTCTCGAGCTATTTTCGCTGGCAGGGGGTTGCGGGAGGCCGTCACAGACAAAACAGAACTTGGGAGTCCGTTTTCACTGGCAGAGCACTCAAGCGCCCCCAACACAAGTGACATTGAGGTGGCCACGCACACCCCAGCCCCCCAAGGTCAAACACAACCCTGATGTGGCCCTCAATGAAATTGAGTTTGACACCCCTGTGCTAAAGTCTGAGGCCTACCTGGTGTGAATAAAATCCTTGCATCATTGGCACGCACCATCCTTGACTACTGAACTTGAACAAAAATTGATTGCCAAATTTAATCTTTTGATTTGTCCTTTAAACTAAATTCTGTAAATGAATACAGTTTTGAGTGGGAGGTAGCAAAATGAGTCAATGTTCTTACAGAGGCAAGAGAATGTTGTGGCTCCAGAAGTAATGTTTTTAAATAATTGATATTAAGCTGATAGTTTATGTTTGCTGAGAATAGCTATATAACTGATTAATTTGGTGAATTAAAAGGCAAAGCTAATTATTTTCCAAGGAAAGTGTTTTGTACCTGACCTCATTTTTAGTTTTACTTCTTCTAACCACATAAACATTGAGGGCCTATATGGGGACACAATAACTTATCTAGAATAATGTTTTTATTTATGAGAGTATTTGCAACAAATGCTTTCCAAAGAAGTACAGCTTTCTATTCCCACATACGCAGTTGTAAGCATTATATAGAATTTTATTAGCTGTGAGCGTAGCTGTTTTTAAACATTTACATTTAAACATTCATTTGAAAATCAAACTATGGGAAGTCATTGACATATGACCACAATTGAGCCCAAAACTTCTTTTGTTAAGTGAGACATTTGTTAAGTGAGTTTTGCCCCATTGTACGATCTTTCATGCCACGGTTGTTAAATGAATCACTGCAGTTGTTAAGTTGATAATACAGTCGCTAAGTGAATCTGGCTTCCTCATTGACTTTGCTTGTCAGAAGGTGATCACATGACCTTGGGACACTGTAACAGTCATAAATATGAGTCAGTTGCCAAGCATCTGAATTTTTATCATGTGACTTTGGGGATGCTTCAATGGTCACACTTTTTTTACTGCCGTTGTACTTTGCACAGTCAGTAAGTGAACTGTTGTAAGTCGAGGACCACCTTTAATCTCTGGAGGATGCATTAAAAATAAAAAGGTGAACATTATAGAATGGAAGCAATCAAGATGCATCTGAAGGAGTCAGATGTCAGTGGCAATATTCATTCTATCTTCCTTTATTTCTTTTATTGTGGTTGATTGACCACCTCAGACACTCTTTAAAGAGATGACTCTGATTGCCTCTTTGGTCACTGCTGTATTTGGATATAAGGTATAAATGCTTAAATAAATAGCAGTAGCAAAAGTAAAGTGATGAATGTGCCAACATGGTTGAATTCTTAAATAATATGCAAATATGTTATTTCATTATTATTTATTGATATACAACTTGATTTACAACTTAGTTAACATTCAAAGAGTTGAAATTGGTATTTACAAGACTTGGATCATGACACTGAAATATGCTGTGTTCCAGTTTCAGAAGTTATCTCTACACCTCCCAGCTTTCTTACTTCCTCCTCAAACTGTTCTCTGAATTTTAATGTCCCCAATGTGGGAGAATAGAGAATCGAAGCACTAAAATGAATAGTACTGTATTGCAATACTACAATAGATTTCAATGATTGTAATATTGTATTGTAATATGAAGATGGATGTAAATATATACCAATGTATACATGCAATGGGCAGGGTTACTTATCGACAAATTTCCAGACCAGTAATTTGTTATTGAAGGGTAAATATGAAGTTAAAACCCTTATCTGTGACTGGAGATTAACAGGTTTCACATTGGATTCTGTGTTGAATCCATATTTGGCCAACTAAGTCAAGTCCATTATCTTAGTGCTCCATATTTATCATGTAAAAATAACAAAACTATTCAAGGCTCTCAGATGTACCCATTTTTTATTTATTTACGGGACTGTATAAAATAACATCTGCCTTTCTAGGTGATTGTTTTCTGTAAGAATAGGAAAGCCTAGCCATTAAAATAAACAGTTCTTCCTCTGTGGTAGAAGCCCTAAAGCCAAGTAAACAAACCCACTTTCTCTCTTGTGAACCATATCTCATTATTATTTCCATTAAATACTTTGAAAATATGTTCTATTCTCAGAGTGATCGGGTTCAATAAATTAGACTTATCCTTTCATTTGGGAGAAAAAATTAAATGTCTTCTCCATAAAGCTTCAATGTTCTACATCCTTGCTCCTCTTAGTGTTTTCCCAATTCAAACAATTCTAGATTGCTTCTTGGAAATTGAAGAAAAAAGTGTCAGTAGGAAAGAATTAATGAAGGGAGGAGCACATCTTTCCAGGCAAAGTCCAAATATTTCCTCACTACAGCTAAAGATTAATTTGCTTCAAAACTATGAGGTTCAATTATTCTAATAATGGTTTGTTTTGGGACTTCTGACCATCAGGCAAATTTTCCAAGATAAATATTCCAAAGCAAATATTTTAGGGTTTGAGGTTATTCGGCTTTCCCCCCTCTTCTTTACAGTAGAGGTTTGTGAAACTTTGACAATATATCCTTTTGCTTATAATTAAAATGCAGATGATCTTAATAAATTACATTTCAGGAAAGAAATCTGGATTGGTTCCCCCGGATGCGTGCCATGTCACTTGTTAGTAGCGACTCAGAAGGAGAACAAAATGAACTTAGAAACCTGCAAGAGAAGCTTGATTCAACGATGAAGCTGGTATCTAATCTTTCCAGTCAGCTGACGGAACTTAAAGACCAGGTACAATACATTGAAAAGATGTTTACCCAAAAATAAGGCTGGTTGGGAAAGGTGTAAACCTGATTAAATGGGAAACAGGAAAATTGGCAGTGTATATCTGATCTATATAGACATCAACAATAGTACTGTTAATAAATTGGCATTTTGACCTACTCCCCTCACTTCAATAAAAGACAAATTTGAATGGGGTATATAAGGCAGCTTGAAACTTTAGTCTGTAATCTGTTTTTTGTCCAAATCCAAGGGCTTGAGGCCCATAATTACTCTTATCCAGGAGATTGTTTTTAGCTTTGCTATTATAACATATTTTTAAAAGTGTATTTTGTTTCAGTATCTCCCAAATCTGTTACATCTGGTGGTGTTTGACTGAGCAGACAGCCAAGGCTCTACTCTTGGGGCTTTAAAAGTAATAATAGCTTGGGAATACTGAGAAATACCCCAAGGTTGCACATCAAGTTCCGGATGTTATAGACCGCTTTCCTTGCTTCCCTGCAAGATCATATAAAACTACAATGCACATAAAAATGTCACAAAATGTACTAGATGACTGTTGCTTTGATGGCAAGAATACGTGACTTAACAAATACGTGACTTAACTTTAGTTTAGCTTCACTAGTCTTGTGAAAGTTTTCATCTTCAGCTGGCTTAGTTTTTAAATGTCATTCTTGCTATTATGAAAATTAGTTTATAGTAGTGGTGAGACGTTTTCTTCGCTACAGCAGAAAAAATGAAAACCCAGTTCCTTTAATACAAAGAATTACTTTGGAATATAGAAACTGGGGGTAGCAAGGATGTTTCCTGCATATACTGTATTTACAGATATGAAAAAAGACTGTATTCAGAGTTAAATCACAACAAACTCTACTGCTCTACAAGATGTGCTTTAGCTTGTTTCTTCCTAACATAACAGTTCTTCTGATCAAATAACAGGATTAGCATTGGGGTGCTTCAGTTCCCTCTGACTGTTTCCAAACTTTGTAAAGAAATGGGTTAGCAAACTTTGTAAAGAAAAGGGCTAGTCTAGTAAAGAGAAGAACCACGTGAGACATGATAGCAGTCTTCCAATATTTGAGGGGCTGCCACAGAGAGGAAGGGGTCAAGCTATTTTCTAAAGCGCCTGTAGGCCAGACAAGGAATAATGGATGGAAACTGAACAAGGAGAGTTTTAACCTGGAAATGAGAAATTTTCTGACAGTGAGAACAATCAACCAATGGAACAGCTTGCCCTCGGAAGATGTGGGAGCGCCATCACTTGAGACTTTCAAGAAGAGATTGGACTGCCATTTCTCAGAAATGGTGTAGGGTCTCCCGCTTGGGTGGGGGGTTGGACTAGATGACCTATAAGGTCCCTTCCAACTCTGATGATCTGTTATCTGTTTTCACTAACTGTACCAGGCAAGAGTGCATTACTTGTTGCAATCAACTTTGGGAAATAAAGATGACCACAATAAATAGCAGTAGCTTATTCTGTGGTCTGACGTACAGGAAGTACTTGTGTCTACTGAGTAAATGTTTCAATTTTCCAGATGACAGAGCAGAGGAAGCAAAAACAGCGTATTGGTCTCCTAGGACATCCTCCTATCAATGTGAACCCACAGCAACCAGCATAAATTGGATGGGTGGTGTATCTCCCCATTGGATTTCCTTCCTTCCTTCCTTCATACCAGAGTTGCGGTCCAGTTCTTAAAGCTGCTTCAGTGTATTCCCAGTTCATGTAAATAAACCTGTTTTTTAAATACTGTATGTACAGAACTGCTCTGAGAAAGAAAGGGGCTTATAAATATTGGCATATTATGAGAAGAGGATTACATTTGTACCTTCAAAGTGTGTTTTTATAGGAAGAAAGGCACATCTAATTTGCACTTGAAAAAAGGATTTATGTCTAAAATAATACATGAGCTGTATTTTGTATTTAAAACCTCAGATAGCTAGTATTTATGTTTTATACAATTGTGCAATATGAATTATGCAATCACACTAGTTACTTTAGGAATGTATCCTAGAGGGAGTGCACATTTTTGAATCTGGTGTCATCTTACTCCATTTGCAAAACAACGTCAAGTGTCCACTGATACAGGCTGCTGTCAAATCCTGTTCCTAGTGTGGTTTAGTTCTCCAGGCCATATCCCCCACCACTTTTTTTGGAGGGGGGGGGGGTAAAATACTGCATTTGAAATAGTTTGAAGCACTGTGGCAATAAAGCCTTCTTTTATTCCAGCCAACATTGCTCGATCTCCCTATTAAAAAAGTTTAAAAAAAAAAAAAAAAGCTTATTGAGCTGGTCCATTGATTATGGTATTGGAAAAGTTATTCAAACATTAATTAATGAATAAATCTTGAAGGGAATCTTTTTTGTTATGGCAGATTATATCAGGATGGTTGTCAATGGCTGGTAGTCAAGGTAATCTAATGAAATATTTTTCTTGGCTTTGGTGCCATTTTGGTTTAGAGGAACCTAGAATAATATAGATCTATCCGTTTATCGTCTGTACATTTTGTTACTGTATTCCAACAGAGACACATTTCCTTCAGTTATACTTTGTACCAGTTAAAAATAAACTTGGCCTTCTAGGACCCCTAGCTGAGCACTGATTTTCCAATACTTGTGAAAGAGCCACTAGATATAGATTATGCTTTAGTTTTTCTTCACACTTTGTTAATCTTAAAAGATTATATAAATATATATATAAATATAAATGTCATCTAGTTTTGTACATGATCCTCAGAGATTACAGAAGCAATCTCTGCTTTTAATAAGAAGCAGGGAGATGAGTGTTTATTAAAGTTTGTAAATGCAAAAATATAGATATTTAAATAAATGATAAAATAAATATGTACAGTGTTCCAGAGTAACAGCTTCATTCCTTGCAAGTAACTTGAATTTTCTTTTCAGAATAAGATTTGGTGAAAAGAACATCCCCAAATCAATGTGGTTTGTCAGTTTGTTTGTACTTCCCTCTGTAATATATGTATGTATGTATGTGTGCGTGCGTGCGTGCGTGCGTGTGTGTGTTTTCTTAAGTTTTCACGGGTACTACATGTATGGTATTCAGCTTTGTTCGGTTTTTCACGTCATTGTAGTTGTGCTTTAAAGTTGTAGCAACGCTGGCTGAATCATTTGCCATCATCAGGCTTCTGTATTGGGTCTGCCAGGCAACACAATACAGAAGCCTGATGATGGCAGATGAGATTCTGCCGAAACGTTGCTACAACTTTAAAAGCACAACTACAATGACGTGGAAAATACCCAACAAAGCTGAATACCATACATACATACATACATACATACATACATACATACATACATACAGTATTCAGCTTTGTTTGTATATAGATAGATAGATAGATAGATAGATAGATAGATAGATAGATAGATAGATAGATAGATAGATAGAGATAGATAGATACATACCCCCCCCCCCACATATATATATAAAACTCAAGGTGGCAACATACTTAATTCTCCCTCTTGCTCCTATTTTTCTCACAGCAAAAACCCTGGAGGTGGGTTGGGCTGAGAGTGACCGGCCCAAATTCACCCAGCTGGCTTTCATGCCTAAAAGTAGCAGAATTAGAACACACCATCTTCTGGTTTCTGTACTAGATGCAACTGGCTTATGAAGAAGCTTTGAAATAATATCTAGTGCAAGCAGGACAAATCTTTCCTGAAGTACTACATATTTGCTATAATAAAAATAACTTTCAGCCATTGCACATGATCTGTATTAATTTGCTCTGAAGTGGAACTGGGATCTTGTGAATTTTCCCCTAGGTAGCAGATGTATGTTTACAGGACAGCAAATGTTAAAATGTAATTACACTTACCAATAAAGGAGACTATCAGTAAACAATCCAACCAAAGAGTCTCTAAAACTGCCCCTACCAACACTGATAGGCAAGCCACCAGAGTATAAACTGATAGCAAACAGCACTCCTTACTAGCACTGATGATGTTACCTACCGTAGTTAAGGATAATGAAACATCTGCAAGAAAACAAACAAGCTCAGAGACCACCAAGGCTCTTAATTACATGCAACATTAGCAAAGTTTGCACATTTTGCAAAAATATTGTTTTTATATCTTCTCATTTTATAAAGTCTAGTTCTAGCTGTGCTTTTCTGCTTTGAGTTTTATCTTACCGAGTAACACAAGCAGAGCCAGGAATATGTTCAGAAAGCATTGCTCCGTTAAAAAGAAAGAGACTACATTTTAAAACATAGCTGAAAGTATATGAAACCTGACCCTACATTGGTTTATTGTTCATAATCTAAGCCAAGATTTTTAGCCCTCTGAATTCTCGTATAATGGTAACCATAATGTGCACCTGTCATATACAGCCAAGAACCAAACCAAATGAAACATATTGTGGTTTATCATTATATATGAGCCATGACTGAAGTTTAATGTGATGATTTCTCTGAGGTTTAATACTGCTATTGAAAGCTTGGTTAGCCAATAGAAAGAATGCATTTTTAAGAACAGCTTAAAGAACAAGGAAAAGGAATGCATATGCTATGCAACTCTCATGCAGACAAAACCATGCTCTGCCTTCAGTTTTCAGGTACCAATTCCAGAGACCTGTAGAGGGGGGTTTTTGGAACAAGAAAGTTTGAGGGTTGAATACAAAACAAGTTGACATTTAATGTAGAAAAGAGGGATATATTGTGGAAAGGAAAAACCATCTTAGATAGATTCATACTCCTTATAAACAATAAAGTTTGCCATTTTTGGGTTCTCCTGAATTTATCACTATCTGTGAAGGGACAAATGAACCTAAGGGAATGCAATTTGCATTTGTGTTCCCATATCAATAGCAATAGTACTTACATACCGCTTCACAGTGCTTTACAGCCCTCTCTCAGTGGTTTACAGAGTCAGCACATTGCCCCCAACAATCTTGGTCCTCATTTTACCGACCTCGGAAGGATGGAAGGCTGAGTCAACCTTGAGTTGACGAGAACTTGAACTGCCAAACTGCAGCCAGCAGTCAGCAAAAGTAGCTTGCAGTACTGCATTCTAACCACTATGCTACCACTTGCAATGGTAGGCATCTCTAGCAATATATATTTTTCCCCATGGATTCTTTGCTGGCATAGTCTCTTTTGCATGAGTGGCTACTCTTAAGAGGGCTTGAGTGTACTATGTCAACCTCAGCAAATGTCTATCCCAGGACAGAGGCAGTCTGCAAGCAGACTTTCCTGGTTCACTTCAAAAGTGATTTTTGCATTCTGTGACGGCCATGTGGCTTCTCTGCTGTTCTTTAATTTGATTCAACCAACAACTAAGCTGTTCTTGATTGCTGCATGGAGCTGCCGGTTTGGCCTTTCATCTGGTCATTAGTTGCTGCTCTTCACAGCTCCTTTTGAGGTGCCTAAGGAGAGAAGCACAGCCACATAAAGCCTGAAGCCCATTAAACTTCACAAGTCAAGATTCTCATATTGTCTGGGACCCTTCTGTACCTCTAGTAAATTGTTCTTTGTGGCACCAGTTCTCTAGTTCCTATCCATACTTGTAACCTGTGTATGAACAGGACATATAGATATGGTTCACCAAGACACTGCTTATTCAGACACAACATTTCAATGAAGTGCTTGCAGTTAAAAGCCGAACTTGCTTTTGTGGCAAAGACAATATTTCATCACTTCCTGCTGCATAACCCATACACAGCACTGTGTCTAAACATGTATCTTCTTCTAAGCCATTCAGCCCAAGTAATACTCAAGTCAATACTGTAACATGCCCAGACTCAAGTTTCTGTTTCCTATTTTTAAGGATAATTGAAATTTCAGCCAATAAAGAATGATCTATTGGCTTTTACTTCTTTTTAATGCCACCCAAATCCAGCTGCAACATCGATAGAATCCTCTTACTCTTTGCGTTAATTTTATCAGAATCTCTTAAGATTTAGTTAAGCTTTGCCACTGATTTCCTTCCCCATTTGGGTTCCTCAATTAATAATAACATCTACATTAGGATTACCTTGCAGTGAAAAGGAACCAAAGGACTGGAGCATATTTTTTGATACTTCTGCTTTAGGTAATTATACCCATACCCCATTTATGTCAATGACTAATAAGCAAAACCAAAGCCTAAGGGCATTTAAAGTAACAGCTTAACAGCTCCACAAAGATAGTTTTTTGTATCAGTCATTTATGGATTGATTGTAAATGTTTATAGTGCTGTAGTTTCAATACAGAAAGACATAAGAATTTTATACTGCTCACTACCCATTTTTATTCAATGGTGATTTTCTTATTGTCAGCTTCATAAATATAACATGATGCGAGAGGGAGGGCTTTTTATTATCAAGATGCACTCAGTTATCAGATTAGCATATATGGTCTTTCATCCACATTCATATATTCAAAAATTACAGGGGGTCTCCCCTCCCCTAAACTACCCCAGATTTTTCATTTCAACCTTTCTTTTTACAAAATATTATCTGTTTGCTTAATAATCCCAAACAAATGATCTGTTTATTAATTAATTATCTCCTAGATAGAATAATTTATTCAGTTATATATATATGTCACTCTAAAGTACATCTTGGGGGTGTGGTGGCTCAGTGGCTAAGATGCCAAGCTTGTCAATCAGAAAGGTCGGCAGTTTGGCCGTTTAAATCCCTAGCACCACATAACGGAGTGAGCTCCCGTTACTTGTCCCAGTTTCTGCCAACCTAGCAGTTTGAAAGCATATAAAAATGCAAGGAGAAAAATAGGGAACACTTTGGTGGGAAGGTAACAGTGTTCCATGCGCCTTTGGCGTTTAGTCATGCTGGCCACATGATCACGGAGACCAGTGGTGGGATTCAAATTTTTTACTACTTATTCTGTGGGTGTGGCTTGGTGGGCGTGGCGGGAAAGATACTGTAAAATCTCGAGTCAGAGGTGGTATTTGCCGGTTCTCTGAACTACTCAAAATTTTCGTTTACTGGTTCTCCAGAACTGGTCAGAACCTGCTGAATACCACCTCTGACGGAGACATCTTCGGACAGCGCTGGCTCTTCGGTTTTGTAACAGAGATGAGCACCACCCCCTAGAGCCGGAAATGACTAGCATATATGTGCAAGGGGAACTTTTACCTTTATTTTAAAGTACAACTTAACACACCCAATGAGATTTACCTTCTCATATGAATCAAATTATCAAACACTGTAGAAAAAAATTACAATAACAGGAAAAAGAATCCACATTTTTAATCAAAACAACCCTCTTTTTTCCTCAGACCACAAATCTTTATATTCTATGTTGTGGACAGTTCAAAGTATATAAAATCCCAACATAGAAGGTTTTTTCTTCTTTCTGCACAATTTTTTGTCGTCTTATCAAATACAGCTTTTGCCAAGAATATCGATATCAAATATACTTAGTATATCGCAAATTTCTGGTCTCTCTAATATATTCTTCATATGTCCATTAAAAATGGATTCTTCAATTCAGAATTGAATGTTTGGTGATACTCAAAGACCTGTTTTTAATTGCATGACTAGGTAAAGTGATTGAAGTGAATTCCTTCATATTGATGGCTTGGCTAGCTATTTGGATTTCACTAAGCTAGCCATCAACACCAAACAGGTTATTAATCATAACAATAACACCACACTATTGATCAGTGGATTCAATGGTTTCTAAACCCTTGTTGCTTTCAATTAAAAATAGCTGTGTGTGTGGCTGTCTTCTTGTATGTCTGAGAATGTGGTGTGGTGGTTAAGGTGCTGAAGTGGGGAGATCCAGGCTCCCATCCTCTTTTAGGTATGTATGTCACTTGGGGTCAGTCACTCCTTCTCAGCCCTAATCAGCTTCAGGCAGTGTGACAAGTTGGCTGAACACCAACACCCTTCATTGCATCATGCATGGATTAGTTTTACTGTAAGAATTAGGGAAATGTGTTGTGAAACAGAAGTTCCCCCCAGCCATGTGTGACAAATCAGCCTTCTGTAACTGGGTTGCTTTTCAAAATTCAGTGAATTCTAGAATACTTCTAGAGGGCACCAAGGTTGATGAAGGATGATCCACAGTCATGCGAAGAGAGACACAAGCCAACCCATAGTTGTTCGATCTTAGGAAGAACACTGTGAAGAACTTTTAAGGATATTTTCATTGATAACAATATTAAGTGCTACTCAGTTACTATAATATAAATTTGACAATCATAAAACTATAATATTTGTGAAGACAATCTAAAAACATAACAACTGGATAAAGCAGAGTAAATTCCAGTAACAGGATAAAATAGCTTTGTATTATAGATTGTAGATGTGACTGTTGCAACAACTGCTATCTTCTATGTATGACAGGAAAAATAATGTATAACCTCTAACTGTAACTGTAAATAATGTATAACCTCTAACTGACTACTTAGTACGAACTACTGAACTCCACTTTAATTGTAGTTAAACTGAGCTTCCTAAGAGTTAATTCCATGTAACCAAACACAAGATTGCAATCGAAACCCCCTGTTCACGTGAGCTCTCAGTTTTATCCCTATTATAAAGTTTTTATTTATTATTTATATTTCCTCTTTCTAAACCAGTGGTTCCCAAAGTGGGTGGCACCACCCCCTGGGGGGCAGTGGGATGACTTGGGGGGGGCGATAAAAGGCAAGGGGCATGGCAGAGAAGTGCTGGAGGTGGGCCTTCGCAGGGCGCAATTCAGCTTTCCCCGCACCCCACTTGCCTGGCTTGCTGGTGGCCAAGAGGAAGGCGAGCCAGAGCTGACCCGTTGCCACTTGGGTCCTTCCTGGATTGTCCACAGCTGCTGGGCCTTGCCTGCTAGGGGCGGGGTGAGGGGGGCAACCAAGGAGCACAATACTATGCCTCCCACATCTTGCCTGCTGCCCTTTCTTCTGCTGCCCGCTAGCCTGTGCACTTTGGCTGAATGCGGGCCGCCACTGTGAGAATGACGCGAGTCAAGCCTTGCAAGAGCAGATCTTCCACCCATGGAGCTTGCATAGTGGCGGCCCACACTCAGCTAAAACACTCGGAGGGGTGGCTGGCAGAGGACTGATGCAGCCGCGTGAGCCTTATGTTTCCTGGTTGCCTCCTGGACTCCCCGTCAGCAGCCATGACCCGCAAGCCCCAGCAGCTGACGAGATGTGGGCTGGCGGGGAGCCGAGTAGTGACGGGTCTGCCCTGGCTGGCTCACTTTCCTGCAGCTCACTTCTCACACAGCTCCTGTGATGGACAAGGCTGCAGCCTCACTTGAAGTTCCCAGCCCTTTCCCCAAAAGAGGGAAAGGTGGAAGTCCTGTCTGTGGCCCCTTTGTTGGACCCAGAAGCTTTGCCTGCCGGCTTTTCCAGGCAACATGGGACCAGGTGTGAATGGACAATCTCACCCTGTCCCTAAGACTCTGGGAGGCTCATCACAAGCGACACTGCCAGGTGACTACCTTGTTGGAAGAGAGGGAGAGAGAGTAAGTTTCAGGTGGGTCTCCTAGCTTAAGAGGAGAGAGTGAAGGAGGAAGGGAAGGGAGAGAGAGAGAGAGAGAGAGAGAAAGAGGAAGAAAGAGAAAGAGAGAAAGAGAAAGAGAGAGGAAAGAGAAAGGAAGAGACAAGAAAGTAAAGAAGAAAAGGGAAAGAAAGAAAAAGGGAGAGAGAAAGGAAGAGAAAGGAAGAAAAGGGATAGACAAAGAAAGGGGGGATGGAAGGCAGGGACAGAAAGAAAGAAAAAAAAGAAGGAAAGAGAGGGAGGAGAAAATGAATGAAATAACTAGTCCAACCACCTGCTCCAGCAGGGTTAGAAGGGAGTGTGTGTGTGTCTGTGTGTCTGTGTGTCTGTGTGCGTGCATGGCTGTCAAAACTCCAAAAACAGGTTAAGTAGCTCTGGGAAGGTCAGTCATAAATTAGAACACTTGTTAAGCAACCAGCCATTAAGCGAGGATCACTTGTATTTGGTTTGCCAGTCACATAGCCACCAAACCACGCCCACCCAGTCACGTGACCAGCAAGCCACACCCACAAATTAGGCCACACCCACAGAACCAGTTGTTAAGAAATTTGAATCCCACCCCTGGGTGGGTGGGTGGGTGGGGGCACTGAGGATGAGTTTGTAGCACCAAGGGGGCGGTGGACTGAAAAAGTTTGGGAACCACTGTTCTAAACCATCCATCTCCCTCAGAGATTGACATATATTAAACAATGGCTATATAAGCATTTAAAATATATCATTTAAAATTCAGCAAACAAATGCTACACTTTTCACTGTTTATTTTTGATGGTTGTTTTTGTTTTGTTTTTGGATTTTGATGAAGTTTTTACAAAGAGGAATGATATTGTCTTTGAATAACAAATGTATGCATTTGGTTAATGGAATGAAACATGGCAAAATGTTTCGGAACTAACCTGTACTTTCATGCCATTGCAAAGTCCCACTTTTGCAGCATATTAACTCAGAATGTGATTCCTATGGATTGAAGGTCTGCATTTTCACAATAGGGAAGAGTGAGTGGTTGGCTTCCTAATTCTGTAATGGAATTTTCATTGGTACTTTGTTAAAAATAATTATTCTTATTTCAACAACAACAACAATAATAATAACAACAACAATAATAATAACGACAATAATAATTTATATATATTATTTCAAACAACAGTTCAATATGAATTATCCTACTCTTTTCTTTTTTTTTTTTTAATAAATTTTATTAAATTTACAATTAAAAACATATCGACATTACATACACAAAAGGAAAAAAAAAAAAAGAACACTCGGTCTTACAAACTGGAAAGAAAAGAGAAGAGGAGATGTAAAAGAAAGAAAGAAACAAAGGAAGAGAAAGAGAAAAAGAAAAAAAAAAGATGCGTTTAAAAAACAGACAATATCCTTTTTGACAGTCTGCAAGATCCAATTCTCCTACCTTAATTTGAATACACACATCTTATCGAAATCTATGCTTAAATTACCCATTGTCCATTAAGCAGTTTATCTCTGGACTAACCAATTATACCAAGAGTTCCAATTATCGTAAAATGTTGAAGCCTCTTTGTTTTTAAGTGCTATAGTTAATTTATCCATTTCTGCACAATCACATATTTTCTGGATGACCATTTGTTCTGTAGGTGCATAGGGTGATTTCCAACACTGGGCAAACGCTAATCTGGCTGCAGTTAGGATATGAATTGTTACATATTTCATCTTTTTGGGTAAATGTTTATCAGAGATCCCTAGTAGGAAGAACTCTGGTTTGTATTCGATTTGTTCTTTGGTTATCTCCTCCAACCATTTTCTGATTTTTTGCCAATATTTCTGGGTTTCTTTGCAAGACCACCACATATGAAAGTAGGTTCCTTCTATGCTTTTACATTTCCAGCATTTTGGACTCGTGTTTGGGTTCATTTTCGCCAACCTCGAAGGGGGCAAGTGCCATCTATAAAACATTTTGTATGTATTTTCTTTATATGCTGCCGATTTTGTAATCTTAATATTTCTGTTCCAAATCTTTTCCCATTCTGATAATGTAATACTTCTTCCGACATTCCTGCTCCAGGCTATCATGTTCCCTTTGACTATCTCTTTGTTCTAATTCTACTTCCAGTAAGTATTTATAGAATTTGGATATGTTCTTTTTGTTTGATCCTAGAAAAATTTTATCTAAATACTGCAGTTTGTTATAAATTCCAAAGTCTTTTATATCTTGTTTGTATCTGCTATGGATTTGTATATATAACCACTGATCAATTTTAAATCCCTGTTCCTGTAGTTCTTGTCGAAGTTTTTAATTTCCCTTGCGGATCTAATAAATCTTTATATTTAATCATTTTTGTTATGTCCAAATTATTGGGATGTACCATTGCCTCCATTGTTGATAGCCAGATCGGAATTTTTAGATAGTGTTTTTGCATATTTTTTTCCAATTAATTAATAATGAGTCCCTAATGAGGTGTCTATGAAAGTAAGACTGCTTGGGTTTCCCTACTTCCCATAAGAAGGCATGCCACCCTCTCTGGAGGTCATGCCCTTCTAATGCTAAAATTCTTTTGTTAAGTAAGTTCACCCAGTCTTTTATCCATAATAAGATAGCTGCCGAATAATATAATTCCCAATTTGGAAGGGCTAGACCCCTCTACTTTTCGCATCTTGTAAGGCCTTTACATTGATCCTGGGTTTTTCCCCTGCCAAATAAATTTAAGTGTGATCTTATTTAATTCTTCAAAAAAATTTTTGACAACTTAATTGGGATTGTCTGGAATAAATAAAGAAATTTTGGTAATATATTCATTTTAATCGAGGCAATCCTGCCCAATAAGGAAAGCTGCAACTTATTCCAGGATTCTAAATCTTTCTTTGTTTGTTGAAGTAGTTTATCATAATTGTTCTCTTTGAGTGATTTACCTTGTGGTGTTAACCATATTCCTAAATATTTGACCCTTTTTGTTACCTGTATCCCCATCATTGTTTCTAATTCTTCCTTCTGGTTTTCTGTTAAATTTTGGTCATTAATTTCGTCTTTTTTCTATTAATTTTTAATCCTGCCACTGTGCCAAATTGTTCTAATTCTTTTATTAGATTATAACCTTTTTCCATGGGTTCCTCCAAAAAGAAAACCATATCGTCAGCAAACGCTTGTAGTTTATATTCTTCTGATTTGACCCTCACTCCTCTAATTTCAGAGTTTTGTCTAACCCGTGTTAAGAGTGATTCTAGGGCAAAAATGAAAAGAAGAGGTGAGAGAGGGCAGCCCTGTCTGACACCTTTTTCTATATTTATTGGATCTGTTTGTTCGCCATTGATTAGTATATTAGCCTGTTGTGTGTTGTAAATAGTTGTTATAATGTTTTCAAATTTGGTACCAAGACTCATATTGTAAATTTTTTGAATTAAAAGTGCCAATTTAAGTTATCAAATGCTTTCTCAGCATCTAAAAACATGAGTGCGGATTGTTTCTCCGGGTGGGCTTCATAATATTCTAGGACATCGATAACGGTTCTTAAATTGTTCTTTATTTGTCGGACGGAAGAAATCCATTTTGATCTTCATGTATATGTGGATTTAAAGCTTGTTTTACTCTATTAGCTATGATAGAAGTAAACAATTTATAATCGGCATTTAAAAGTGAAATCGGTCTATAGTTGTTGATGTATCTATGATCTGCATCCTCCTTCGGGATTAGCGAAATCAGCGCCCCCTCCACGAGTCCGGCATCTTGGCTGCCAGAAGTACCTCATTAAACACTTCCAGCATCAGTGGTCCTACTAGTTCCAATATTGCTTTATATAGTTCTGCCGAATCCCATCTGGTCCTGGAGATTTGTTATTACTTTGATTCTCCATTGCTGACTTCAATTCAGACCATGTAATATCTTTATTCAATAACTCTATCCATTCCTCTCCAATTACCTTGTCATTCGTCTCCTCTAAATAAGTTCTTATTTTATCTTCATTAACTTCCTCCTTTTTATATAATCTTTGAAAATAGTTGTAAATGATATCTTTTTTTCTTCTCTATCTCATGTTGTAAGACATCTTTCTCATCCATTAGTTGGTGTATCAATCTCTTTTCTTCCATTTTTTAAGTTTATGGGATAGCCATCTTCCTGGTTTATTTGCATGCTCAAAATAATTTTGTTTGGACCTTTTCAAGTTAATTTCTATTTTATCTTGTTCAAGTAAGTTCAATTTATGTTTAATTGTTATTAACTGATTTTGTGTTCTCTGGTTTTTTAGGGGATTTTTGAAGTTGTATTTCTAATTCTTTAATTTGTTGTTGGAATTTATTTTGTTGGGCATGTATTCTTTTATTTCTCATGGCATTATAGGAGATTGTTGTTCCTCTTATAATTGCCTTCATTGTATCCCAAATATTTTGTTTCGTGGTTGCTTCATTATTATTTTCTTTTAGAAAATAATTTAATTCCTCTTTCAGCTTCTTAATGTACTCTTCTTCGTTTATTAACTGAGTATTTAGTGTCCATCTTTTCTTTGTTTTTCTCCTATCTCTCCAAATTAGTTGTTAAGTAGCTCTGGGAAGGTCAGTCATAAATTAGAACACTTGTTAAGCAACCAGCCATTAAGCGAGGATCACTTGTATTTGGTTTGCCAGTCACATAGCCACCAAACCACACCCACCCAGTCACGTGACCAGCAAGCCACACCCACAAATTAGGCCACACCCACAGAACCAGTTGTTAAGAAATTTGAATCCCACCCCTGGGTGGGTGGGTGGGGGCACTGAGGATGAGTTTGTAGCACCAAGGGGGCGGTGGACTGAAAAAGTTTGGGAACCACTGTTCTAAACCATCCATCTCCCTCAGAGATTGACATATATTAAACAATGGCTATATAAGCATTTAAAATATATCATTTAAAATTCAGCAAACAAATGCTACACTTTTCACTGTTTATTTTTGATGGTTGTTTTTGTTTTGTTTTTGGATTTTGATGAAGTTTTTACAAAGAGGAATGATATTGTCTTTGAATAACAAATGTATGCATTTGGTTAATGGAATGAAACATGGCAAAATGTTTCGGAACTAACCTGTACTTTCATGCCATTGCAAAGTCCCACTTTTGCAGCATATTAACTCAGAATGTGATTCCTATGGATTGAAGGTCTGCATTTTCACAATAGGGAAGAGTGAGTGGTTGGCTTCCTAATTCTGTAATGGAATTTTCATTGGTACTTTGTTAAAAATAATTATTCTTATTTCAACAACAACAACAATAATAATAACAACAACAATAATAATAACAACGACAATAATAATTTATATATATTATTTCAAACAACAGTTCAATATGAATTATCCTACTCTTTTCAACAATGACCAATGTGTTCTGAATATCAGAGTACTTAAGCTTTAAAGAGGGTCCTTTGATTTTCCTTTCCAGTCACAAGATTACATGTAAAATCCAGTAAGGAAAAAATAACACATAACCTTGTGCGATATACCTAACAAATATATCACATAAATGTATCAAATATATCTTGACCACTTTAAAGTCTGAAAAGATGAAGAGGAGTGAATGGTGCAAACCACATTTGAAGGAATCAATAATGTAGTTTAATGCAGTAAGTAGGGACTGAAAAAGAGGTCCTGCTTTAACAAACTCAGATTTGCATATACTAACATGTATGAATTGCATTTGTATACATTTGCCATGGTCTTTTTATTGTGGACTACAAAGGAAATATACATGGATTTCTTCTTCATATTATCTTCACAGCAAGAAGGTACATTAGATAAAAAGCTGAGCTTCATACATCAGACAAAGTTGGTGGCTTAATATTTATGGAGATTCTCAATCATCCAGGTCATGGTTATCCCAAAGCTGATTTTCTTTCTTTCTTTCTTTCTTTCTTTCTTTCTTTCTTTCTTTCTTTCTTTCTTTCTTTCTTTCTTTCTTTCTTTCTTTCTTTCTTTCTTTCTTTCTTTCTTTCTTTCTTTCTTTCTTTCTTTCTTTCTTTCTTTCTTTCTTTCTTTCTTTCTTTCTTTCTTTCTTTTTGGGAACTGAAGAAGCTTCTTGGATGAGAAGCAAAACATTTTCACAGAAAAAAACAAGAAAGTCCAGTTGCTTTTTGAAAAGCACCTTTGGGACAAAGTCACTGGCTTGTTTTGGTATTATGTTGAACCACACTTTCAGGCCATGTTTTGTTTGGCTTGCTGAATTCCTAAGTAGCTATGATGTATAGATTGAAAAATGTTTTGTTTTGGGCTATTGCTCAAAGTTGTTTCTGTGTCTTGCCAAAACTCTCAAATCAATCTGCAGGACCATGAGATCAAAGCAGCTTGAAAAGTTAGACAAAGTAATCACTTGGGAGATCAACTTGGGGTACACATTCTCAGTTTTTCCAAAAACAGTAATTAAAATGACAATGTAATGTATCTATTGAACACAGACAATCATTGACTTACTGGATCTCTTCCTCAACCTGGTGCCCCCTAGAAGTTTTAGATAACTATAATTGAAGTTAATATGAAAATCCATTGTGCCTAAAAGGCACCAGATTGGAGAAGGCAGCACTGACATCTACTCTACATTTCTCCCTCTTAAGTGCATCATGTATGCAATAGCTCTGCTTTACTTAACCTAGTACATGCCCTGATGGCATCTTTGTATCCATCATGCTTTCTTAATCCTATCTTCATCTCACTCCTGGCCCCTAAGTGAGATGGGCTTAAATAATCTTCAGCAGTAGTAAGGAGATATTTTCCTCCTTGTTTGGATGCCATTCAGAAGCAATCTCAAGGTGTGTACAATCTATTAGGCTTTGTTATCTTTTACTTTAGAGCAGGGGTCCCCAACCACCGGGCCGCGGACCGGTACCGGTCCGTGGAGCACTCTGTACCGGGCCGCAAAGGAAAAAAAAATGGCGGCTTTCTTCGCCTTCGGTGAATGCTGCTGGGATCGGGGATCAAGGACACAAATGAGAGAAGGGGAGGGAGGAAGCAACCGAAGCCTGTCCTGCTCTCTGGCTCAGTGGCTTCGGCTTCCTCCCGCCTCGTTCCTCTCTCAGTCGCTCTCTTGCTCCTCCACCAGCCCAGGAAGAAACTGCTTCAAAGAAGCCGGGGGGGGTGGCTTTTCCTGTCGGCGCAGCTCCTCCGAAGCGCCCGTTTCACCCCCACCCCACCGCCAATCAATCCAGGTTCAATCCAGTGCTCCGTTCTGCCTGCCTGCCTGCCTTCGTTTCTGGTAGTTTCGGAGCAGCTTCGGCTGAGAATAATAACTATTCGCCTCTTTTTCTCAGCCGAAGCTGCTCCGAAACTACCAGAAACCAAGGCAGGCAGGCAGGCAGGCAGAACGGAGCACTGGATTGAACTGCGGGGCGGGCGGGCGGGGGGGTGAACAGGCGCTTCGGAGAAGCTGCGCTCCGAAACCACCAGAAACGAAGGCAGGCAGGCAGAACGGAGGATTGAACCGTGGGCGGCGGGGTGGGGGTGAACGGGCGCTTTGGGGAAGCTGCACCGACAGGAAAAGCCACCCTGCCGGCTTCTTTGAAGCAGTTTCTTCCTGGGCTGGTGGAGGAGTGAGAGAGCGACTGAGAGAGGAACGAGGCAGACACCTGAGGGATGAGGCTGAGGGAGGGAGGGAGACACCTGAGGGATGGGGCTGATGAAGGCAGGGCCGAGAGGCGAGGCTTCTCAGCCGTCCTGCAGGGACTATCTGTTGCTCAGGGTTGCAATGAGGAGGCATTGGCATTCCCTGAACTTGGTGGTTTTGCTGGCAGACGTTTTATTACCCAACTAGGTAACAACATCAGATGTTACCTAGTCAGATAATGAAACGTCTGCAAGCAAACCACCAAACTCGACCCCCGGTCCTTGAAAAAGTGTTTCTGAGTGAAACTGGTCCCTGGTACAAAAAAGGTTGGGGACCACTGCTTTAGAGGGAAGTCAGTGGCCTGGATTAGCTTCAAACAGTGGTGGGACATAGTTCAGCAATGGAGGCCGTGCCAAGCCACTATAATTGTTTACCAACTCAAGGGTATGAGGAAACACTATTGAGAAAGGGCCCTTAAACCATTGCCATTCACTTGCACCTGAAAATATAAAGTTGCTTTCTCTGAAATTTGAAAAACAACTTGAAAACCTTTCTTTGATCAGCAGTGGTTTTTCATGCATGGGAAGAATGACTAACATTCATATCAGAAAGTAACAAACAAGCAAGTATGAATGTCAAGGCTCTAAAATACATACCACAATATTATAGCAAAGTATGATATTGAGCCAGAATTTACCAGAGAGGCAGTTACATATGAAAATAGAAAACAGGAGCAACAGAAGTAGAATATATGCTTAGGAAAATGTTTGGTTTCAAAGTCAGATGTCATATGTCAATTGTACTCACTACAGGAAAAAAGACAGAATAGTTGCTGACTAGCTACATTTGGGGGAAATTCCTTTCCTGCTCCTATTTCATTGGGACAGAAAGTTAACCGCTATTGGTACATTATTAGTAACTTTTCAGTAGCATTTCATTCTTTCCAATAGCCAAACTTCTTGAAACTATTGCATACTTCATCGGAGAAGGAAAAAGGAAATTCAAGGGTA
Organism: Notechis scutatus; assembly: GCF_049901735.1. Lineage (NCBI taxonomy): Eukaryota > Metazoa > Chordata > Lepidosauria > Squamata > Elapidae > Notechis > Notechis scutatus. The sequence goes on from NC_142010.1 coordinate 42,157,626, forward strand.
AGAGATAAACTGCTTCAGCAGCTCAGAGTCCTTCCAGATTGGTAGTATTACCAATCAAAAGGCATTGTGCAGATATGCTGCCTCTTCTTAATGGGTTCATGTACAAAAATAAGGGGGAAAAATGGAACTAGCAATGGGAAATCATGGAAATGATAACACAATATTTAGCTCAAATGCAATTATTCCGTGTGACCAAAAGAACTGCTTAGTTACAACTTCATTTAGGAACACCTTAAGGTTTCCAGATTCAGTATGGACTAGTTACCTATTACATTGAATTTAGTCTGATTAAATCCACAAAAGAAAAATGAAGACATAATAAGCTGACACTTTGAATATCCAGCCTTGAATATTCTGTCTTTCTCTATTTCCCCACATACACATACTCTGTCTTTCTCTGTTTCCTTACATACATACACACATACATACACAAACATACAATCACACACATATGCATGTATGTATAAAGAGAGGGAGAGGGAGAGGGAGAAAGACAGACTAATAGAACAGATTGTGCTATTTCAAACAATGAGGCATTTCAAACAATGAGAAACAATAAATCAGGACAGGCTTACAAAACTTCCTGACCTTGTTCCTGAGAAAATAGGTTTCAGAGCAATTCAAAAGGCAGGTAGAATGAACAAGGCTTTTGATTTTTCAAGTAGAATGGTTGAGAAGGTTGGACTACGTTTACTCTTGCAGAGTTCCTAGGATAAATCTGGACTCTTTTACATGAAGCTGATGTGAAAGGTCATTCTGCAGTATGGGGTAAGGTAACATCAATACAGGTAATCCTCGGCTTACAACGGTTCACTTAGTGACCGTTCAAAGTTACAATGGCATTGAAAAAGTGACTTATGACCATTTTCCCCATTGCAGCATCCCTGTAATCACTTTATTTATATTCGGATTCTTGACAACTGACTCACATTTATGATTATTGCAGGGTGATGTGATCACTTTTTTGTGACCTTCTGACAAGCAAAGTCAATGAGGAAACCAGATCCACTTAACCGCTATGTTATTAATTTGACAACTGCAGTGATTCATTTAGCAAATGTGGCAGGAAAAGTTGTAAAATGGGGCAAAACTCACTTAATAAATCTCTCTTAGCAACATAAATTTTGGGCTCAATTGTGATCGTAAGTTGAAGTCTACCTGTATGTGATGATTCCTACTTCCATTCTGCATGAGTCTATTTGTGAGGAAACTTCAGCAGGTGCAACCTCCAAAGAACCAAGGAGTTATGAGTGCATCAAGTTTTGCCTGTTTACTGCAGGGGCTGCAACGTTTACCTGTTACCTTCTAAGTTTAATGCTCAGTGCTGGTAGTCATCTTTACTATATGTCCATGACCACCTTCTTAAACTGAATCTGCCTGTGGAGTAAGATTTGGAAGAGATGGCTGGCTGAGAGCTCTACAACCAAGGGAATGTCTTCTTCAGAAATCCCAGGCTTCACTTCTCAGTGACGATCCTTCTCCTTTGAACAGCATGTCCTAGAAACTGAGAGACTATGAGTTCTAGTCCCACCCTAGGTACAAAGTCAGTTATTTCCTCCCAGCCCTAGGAAGAAGACAGTGGCAATCCACTTCCAAAATCTTGCCAAAAAAACCTGCATGGACTGCCCAAGCAGTCACTACAAGTAAACACTGATTCAAATATGGCACTATATTTATTTTTGTTATTAATCTTCTGATAACAAACCTGCTACAATGATAAAGCTGCTTATTTATTTCCTATTTCCCTCTGGAAATAGAGGGGCATTTAAGTTACAGTAATAAATCTTGATAGAAACATCTTTCGTTAACATATAGATCTTCCTGGAATATCTATAAACTTTATTCCTCTCAATATTTTACAGTTATAGCCCAATTTATTTTTCTTTAAATGTACCTCAATGGTATCCTGTAGAAGGAGATCAGGTAGAGCTGGAAGGCAGACTTAAACAAGCCATCAGTTTGGAGTCATTGCGTTGCCACAAGAGACCTAAGTCCAGCTCCCTCCCCCCAAGTTCTGTTGACTCTTATCTGAGTCAATTTAGATTTGACTGTTAGTTGACTAGATTCTTGTGTAGCAATGATAAACACTTCTGTGCTTTGAACTCAACAAATGCTCTGGGTTATTTGCACTGGACATACTCAGTATGAATGACTCCACAGTACTCTTGCAAAGCATTTTTAAAGTTTTATTCTAAAAATTCCCATATATACAGTATATCATGCTTGTAATCGTAAAAGCCTTCATTTGCCATCTGTCACTTCCGATTTGTATTTTTAGATAGATATATATGCTGTTTAAATTATGGGTACTATGTTTTCATGAAATACCTTGCCCATATATGTGTTCCTTGGTGTATAGTTATTCTGTAGAACCAATTAAGACACACCTTTGTAAATAATGTGGATGTGTGAACAAATTAAGAAAAAGAGTAATATTTATTGGCATATGCCTATGCTCAAGTAGAAAAAGCAGACTTGATTTTGTTAGGTTGGTCTTGTTTATACGAAACATAAAATATTATTTCAGATGGTTTCTTATTCTTTGCATAGAGAATGTCAGGTGAATGAAGGTAGAATTTCAATGTAGGTATACTGAGAGTGTACCAAGCAGTTCAAAACTACACAGCAATTCCATTTGCCTGCCAATATAAACATTTCTGCACTAGCTTGTAAAATGTGAATCAAAAGCCCATCCTTGCTGATCCCTTTATCTTACAATGTGCCTTCATTGTGGAGCTAAAATAGACCGGATTGGTTTTAACAAATAGATGGCACTGCTATTTTATCACCTTCAGATTTCCTTCAGGTTAACAAGTTGGATGAATGAGCATCAAACATTACCAGAACAAACTACCTCTAGTAACGCCCACTATCCCCAGCTGTATAATTATCTATGATGCTGGAAAACCCCTGTAAAATAGTTTTTGCTGTAAACAGAAAGTACCAAAAATTCCACCAGTTTTGCATTGCAAAGCCCTGGGTAAAGATTTGAGTCAAACCTCAGGTCTGTGGCTTTTGTGGGAGGGTGCCTCTCAGAATTACTGTTATCCCCTATCAAAAAGGGAAATCTGCATGTCATGTCTGAATAAGATTAGGGAAATCTATGGTAATGAATATCTTCCCATCAGTTAAGGCCCACATATTTCTGTGGCCAGCCAAACTTGTACTCCTTTCAAGGTAGGCATTTTGCAAAATGCACACAAAAGAGAAATTGGCAGAGGACAAATGCCAGTATACTTTCATAAAGGTAATTCTGGGCTGCCAATGGGCTCCTCAGTGAAGAGGACGGCAGTAGTCAAATTGTTATGTAGGAAACCAACATATATTTGGTCCAGGTTCTTTTGATGCTTGGAAACATCAGCACCTCAGGCTGCATGTTTTAGAAGAATGTATAAATTTATCAGCCTTAAATGAATATTAATTGCCATTGCATTATTATGGTTTGTTATGCTTAATTTCTTCTTGGGGGCTATAAAACCCTAATTCCTGCAAGGAACAGAAGGGGCAAGTGCAGAACTATCAATATATTTTCTCTTTTTCTTTTGAGGGTGGATAATTTGGGCAACGATCTCTTCCTGTGTGGCACATTGCTCATCACTTCCTGATCTATTCCTGAGTAATAGGATGTATTTATTTAATTTTAACATGCTTTCCATTAAAAGTAATCTGAAATATAATTACATTTGCAAAAATTATAGCATGACACACATTAAACTGAAGATAACACTGTTGTTTTTCTTTGAGAAGGACCAATGGCGTTTTTTAATTTCTTGGCAGAATAAGAAATATTCAGACTTCAAATGAATCCTGACAAGTTGTAGAGTATTAGGTCCAAGGATTTGATGTTATTCAGTGGCAACCTAACCCAATACTTTTGTTTTAGTTAATAAAAAAAAACCTCCAAATTCCAGCAAGTAAATGGCCAAAGTGAAATTGTGAAATAGTAGCTATTTTGCAGCATTAATTCATGTTATGGCATATAGTGGCACATTAATTCATGTTATGGCATATAGTGGCATTTTCTCAGTATCAATGTCCAAAAAGGCTTCTGTGTTGTGGCTCTTGGACTAATAAACTGATTGTGCCAACTTGAGTTGGAGACCCCAACACAGATGAAGGTATATGGCAAATTCATAGGTAGAGTCTCTAGTGGGTCAACTGTGTGTAAGGAGAGGTTCACTCTTCCATTTCTGTTTCCATCTCATTCAGTCTCTACTGAAATATTTTAGGATGTTGTTATGCCATACACATACTTGAAAATTTAATTCTTAATAGTGGAGAAGCTTTCCTAGAGCTCAGAAAGATCCATACACCTCAATCTTGCATTGTTTCCTAAGTTCCAGGTGTCCATCACACAAACAGATAACATGATCCTCCAAAAAGATGACCAATCCAGGTGTAAGAGATATTTCTGACACAGCAGTTCAGCCAGCCTACATTTCTCCCCACAATCAGTGTGCATACCATACCAAAACTGGTCTCCAGTTCTCACCTGGGTAGCCAGAGGTAAAATCACTCACTCCTCTTATAGGTAGAGTGGGCTAGGAACCCTTCCCTGTTCCCAGCACCAACACTTTGTTTTGGCAGCTTCTACCAAAAACTTCCAAACCAAAGATCAATCAAACCTTGACATACCATTTATGAAATATTAGTCTCAAGATAATCATCCATTAATAATTTGATCCCAATAATGGGCAATACTGTTTTACCCTATGGTAATTATGCTGAATGAGAATGAAAATATTTTTTTGCAGACTTACTATTTCAGAGATGGCCAATGCAGGGTTGTGATGCATTGTTTAAATAGTCTACAAGGTGACATATCAGTCACCACAATACTGTTTATCAATACCAAGCCTACCCAAAATAGTCTGTCACTTGAAAGGGCATGATTGCTCAGTCAGACCAATTATTACTGATAATGTCAATGAGGTAATGTCTTCAAATTCCAGGCCCGTTAAATGTTAGGGGTTTTTTTGTTTTTTGTTTAATTATCTGCTGGTCCTTATGAGCCAGTGTAAAGAAAGAAACCATCAGAAGGAAAAATATTAATCAAATTTTGTTTGGCTTAATTCAGTAATTCGGGGGATTTATACAATTTCAAATGAATTAGAGGCTTTCTAATTCTACTTATGGCCTAAACCAAAAACGATATTCAGCTAACATTTTTAAAGGACACTAAGTTTCTAATCACTTCAGAAATTACATATTAACAATTTTAAAGCTTTTAGAAAACTCTAACCATAAGAATAAGAAATTTGAAAAGTCCTTACCAAATGAGTTTATTGTCAACTCTTAACAAAAGAAAAAGTATTTATAAGCTTAAGAACATAAAGAATCTGAAATTTACAGCCAAAGGCTAAGTAAGATTTTGATCTTAGAAAATTATAAGTGGACAAAGTTTCCAGATAAATTTGGAATATTGAAAATTTTACAGCAATATTTCAGAATTAATCATAAAGAGAAACAGCTTCTAGATGTTTTGGTTTTGGAAGATATAACAGAGATAAATAATTCTATAATTTTAATAACTGAACACTAAAGGGGGAAAAGAGTTAAAATACTAGCCTATAAAATATAAAACATTGTAAAAGTGAAAATACTAGGGGAAACTTTTGAAAAATGGAGTAAAAATTAGTAGCTAGAACATCAATAATGTCAGTAATGATGTCCGCTTCTACAGATACACTATGTCCAAAAGATGTTACTGAAGAAATAAAATATGTAAAATAAATTTTATCTGACAAAATAAAGATGGTATTGAAAATAATTTACAGCTGACAGGCCAAGATAATGACTTGGAAAAGGTTATTTCACTAGATTTACAAAAGAAATTGATATTTTAAAATTAAAAAGGAAAATACAAATGAGAAACCAAGAGAGTCACCAGATAAATATTTTTCTTCTGGATGGAGGGTAATTAGGAGGCTTAATAAAGCTTGAAAAAATCTCTTATAGAACAAAGAAGAAATTATGATAAAACAAATCTTACAATAGTTGAATGAATCCATGATTAAGATTGTTAGAAGTAAAAGGAAGATATATAAAGTTGGGTCATTTGATCAAAATTAAATTAAGATTTGTTATTTCTTGCAACCTTTTAAAGAATTTCTGCTAACAGCAGGACTGAAAATATAAAGTTTGAAGCATTTGTTTATAGACAAGAGATGGGCTGTCGGATGAAGATTTTTTTTGTAAGCTTAGAGGAAGTAAAGTCACCAAATGTGCCTTTACTTGTTGTTGTGAAGGTTGGAAATCTCTCCTTTATGCTATATGCTTTATGCTATATTTTTCCTTTCTTTATTATATTCTTATATTTGGGGTTGTTGTACCTACCACTATTGGTACTAACAATAATACTATCAATAATACAAAGATTGGTACTATCTTTGCTTTCTTTTGCCACAGTCATTCTACTATTTGCAGTTCTTTGTAGTTTGTGACTTTATACAGTTCCTTCTCTTCTATTTTGTTTTTCCCAGATATTGCCAAATCCACTACCCGGACTTTCTTATCTTTTTTATCAAGAATGATTAAGTCTGGAATGTTATGTGTCAGGTGCTCATATGTCTCAGAACACTTGAGTTTTTTCGTTTTCTATTACTTTGTCTAGTTTGCGGTCCCACAAGCTTTTGCTAATTTGCATTGTTACTACTTTGTCATTTGTTTGTCAATCTGTGCAATCTTCATGCAGAGCTAAGTGGCTCTTAGTTTCTTCAGTTTTTCTGCAGAAGTGGCATTTGCTGTCTATTGCTGTCTTTGCAATTCTGATTTTGTATGCGTTTGTTCTTAAGGTTTGGTGTTGTGCAGTCAGAATAAGCTCTTCTGTCTCTTTTTTTCAATTTTCCTGCTCTTAGTCATTACCAAGTTGTTGTTACCTGCTTTCCCTGCTTTTTTTTATTATAAATATACCAGCCATATAATACTTTGCCTTGCCATGTCAGTTTTCTAATCTTTATTTGGTCTTTCTTATAGGTCAGTTTGGTCTCTCCAATACTATACTCCAATAGTAAGTCTTCATGCCATATTACCTTTAATGTACCTTCTTCACTGTCCTTCAGAAGTTCTTCCAATGCCCTAAGTTCTTCTTCAACAGCCTGGTGCATTGCAACATTCCAGACCTACCTATGCAGAGTAACCAGAATCTGATTATTATTGCTAAGTAGCTGCATTTTTTGAAATAAAAAATGGGCACAGAATATATTTTCAAATAGACACTAAAGTAGCAGGCAATAATACTCCCACAAAAGTCTATGATTAATCAGTTCCCTAATGAACAATGTGTTTTGATTAAATGGTAGGTCAACTCTTTTCTCTATATCTTTATCCTACAGTTTTATGCAGAACAAAAGCTAAAATACAAAGCTTCCTAAATATGGGGCATAGTTTACTTCCTTTCTCAAGGCAGGTCCCAATCCGTGTTCCCAGGAAGCAAAAGGTCCAGCCCACACCTGCTGCAATGAGGGATGCCTCAGAGCCCGGTGCTCTCTCTGCTCCTTTTTAACATCTACAGGAAGCAATTGGGTAAATCACCCATCACCATAGGATACAGTACCATCATTAAGCAGATGACACGATCTAGCCACAGGTGAACAGAATGGGGAAAAACAGGTTTCAGCTAAACCCTGATAAGATAAAGTGGATTAGGTGGGGTACTCTCCTGCATCTGAAGGCTTACCATCTCTGGTCCTGGATGGGGTTGCATTGCTCCAGACAGACCCGGTGTGTAATCTGGGGGTTCTTCTGGACTCACAACTCCTGTTCTAGGAGCAGATGGCAATTGTGCTTAGCAGGGCCTTTGTTCAATCCATCTTATGCATGAATTAGCTTTGTCCTGGATTGGGAAGTCCTCTAAGTCTCTTATGCCATGATCATCTCTCAGACTGGAGAAGCTAGTGCAGAATTCAGCAGCATGGCACCTCTACTAAATAAGGTACATTGGGTGCTGGCTTGTTATGACCTGTAATTTATTTATTTGCTTGCCACCCATCTTGCTAACGACCTTCATGGTGCAAGCCAGGTAGGCTGAGGAACCGTTTCATCATTAGTATATGACCCAACCCATCCAGTCTGGCAGGAGCAGCATGCTAAGGACCCCATCAACTAAAAAAAAAAAATCAACTAGTGTGATCTAGGACAAGAGCCTTTTCTGCCATTGCTTGTGCCCTGTAGAACACCTTACCCCTGGAAGTGAGGTTACCCCCCCCCATTCTTTTGGTATTTTGGAAGAGCAATAAGCCTTGGCTTTGCCAACTAGCATGGGGATCCAAGAGTGATATATACTCCTGGAGATGGTGGATGAATAATTTACTGAGATAACTAGCTCTTATCAGGATGGTCAACTTCTTCCAACAAGTGCACAACTTGAAAAGGGATACAAATAAACAAAAAGTGGCATTTCTAACAGGATTATTGATTTGGCTTCAGCAACCATTAGAATGGCAGATGTTGCAGGAACACTGCCATTGATTCTCAACTACATAAAGTACATCTTTATGTACTTTGCTACTTACATCTCTTAGACGTATCATTTTAGATATTAAATAAATGGGGGAAGGGAAACCAAATCCCATTTAAGTTCATAAATATAACGATATAATCATTATATTGAAACTTTTCAGCAATACGACATAATATTACATGTGCTAAAGATTACAGTGACTGACTGTAAAGTGGCAAGGTTTTTATTGTTCATTGTATTATATCCCTTTCATGGAGATTTAAGGGGGATCCAGATAGTATTGTCTTCCAGTTTTAACATTTACATGTACATACATGGCCATACTCCCTTTCAACCCAAAACTCTGCTAAAGAAGGAAAGATGGAATATTTTCACAATGCTGGCTGGTCTGTCAATTTGGGGTTTTCCCACTCCTGCCTTATGAACTCCTCTGACCTCTTAGTTTCTTCTACTCTGTGTTCTATGTCTCCTATGACCTTTTTATCAAACATCTTGCCCTGCCTTTAACCTTCCCCAGTTCTTCCTTCTCATTCATGCCTCCTCTGCATGCTTCCTTCTCTTTTAAAGTTTCCCACTCTATTGCCGAACTATTCCTCTGCCTCCTGTATTCCTCTTTGAGATTTTGCTGTATATAAAATTACAAACAGAATGAAACTAAGAGTGTACCTAGAGTCAAGGCAGCAGTACAAAAGACTGACAGGCTTTAATTACAATGCTTACTTCTCTGTAAAACAGATGGGATATAGGCTTTTCCAACAATGGAGTCTGATAGATGTTTTGATGGGAACCAGTAGGTTCGTGCCAACAATTTGCAAGAACAGGAGAACACAACACAGGAGGATGAGATACATATATACATATATATGTATATACTTTTAAGATATATGTATATACTTTTCCACAACAGGAGAATGGTGTTATGCTTAAGGTGGGGAGGAGACTCAGGTCCCTGGCCATTCTCAGGCACAGAAGCTCATGGGTAACTTTTTGTCTGTCACTTTCACAGCCCAACCCATGTCAAGGGCAGTGGTTCTGGAGAAAAAAAAATAGGAGGACAAATGCTGCTGTCAGCTCCTTAAGGCTAGACCTAACTCTGATAACAAATAATACTCAGCTCTAAAATAAGTATTACCATGCTCCATTTATGCATGACAGAGGTCTTAGCAAGCCGAATTGGAATTTTTATCACACCATACACAAACTCCAACACCCCATTACCTTCTGCAGCACAAATCCAGATGCATGTAATAACCAGGTGAGAGCGAGACCATGAAAATCAGGCTGAATGCATCAAAAATGAAACTTTGGGGCAAAAGGTTGAATGGGAGAGTACCCTGAAAAAGGTAACCTCTGCCTTGTTGGATCTCTTAATATGAGGTTCAATGTTTACAAGCCAATAATTTTCTGTCCTATTATGTTTGTTTACATTTATTTCCAGGTTTCACAATACTTCTAATATTACTATTATCAAAAATGATGGGTTTTTTTCATTTGTACTTGGCTTAAATTATTTCAGAGTCTTGTTATTATCAATGTTTGCTAAGTGTGGTTTTTAAAAATATACAGGAACACTACTAATTTATACAGGAGTATCAGAATGGACCTTTTAAGTGGTTGGATTTTGTATAGCTCACTTAGAAATATTTGTACTTCTGAATATGGGGACCTGGCAATCTTTCATAGCAGGAACCGAACCTGAAGCATTGGTCTGTCATGAAAATATAATTCTTCCAAAATACCAGTAGGAAAAATTATCTTTTATTATTAATAATACAATTATTGTTTTATTTTAAAATTGCAAAAACAAGTTCCAGGTACTTTGATACAAACATTTTGCCAGAGATTCCAGAACTTCACATTCAAGCATTTTATTCCATTTGCTCATACAACAGGTTTTATTTATTACTGTATAAGCATTAAATAAATTCAGGTTTAAGATGTTCTCATTCTCTGTCAAGTTATAATTAACTTAAATGAGGGTAACTTAAATTCTAACTTCCTTTTTCCAAGTTCTGCATTGAAAAACTTCCCAATTCTTAAAAATATAGACAAAGCAGAAGTAATCCATCCTTAGGAGCTTGAGATATAAACCTGTCTTCTGATAACAATGACATACATTTTGTAATGTAGCACTACTATATCAAGAGCACTGCAGTATCTGAGTACATTAGTAATTATCAGTAATTGAGGTCAATAAAGAAATTGGGAAAAATAACCATAGAAGTAAATAGAGGCAAATCTTGCTTGATACCATACTACTCAGGGTAATTAAAAAAGAACTAATGGGATTAGAGAAAAGGGTCCCTTTATCCAGTTTAAAAAGTCAACAAAATAAAAAAAATGCAACTAATCTTTAGTTAAGTGTAAAATGGTACACATTGGAGCAAAAAACTCAGAAAGCAGCAGCACTTCTTCACACCATGCATTAATTTATCTGTGGAGTTTATCACTGCAAGATGTGATAGATATTTTGAATGGCTTTAAAACAAGGTTGTATGGGTTCATGAGGGTCAAGTCTAACATGGTCCTTAGAACAATGCTACTCCCTATTGGGATCAACAATATTATGCCCTCACTATCTGCTTCAAAGTTACCCAGAGGCATCTAGTTGTTTCCTAAAAAGCAAAATACAAAAGTAAAATGGGCCTCGCCAACTGCGATAAAATTATTCTTATAATCTTATTTCACCATGATAATCAGTTGCTTTTAATCTGCTTTTCAATCTTCCTTATCTTCTGCTGGTGAATTTATCCATTAGATCAGTGAATACTTTTCCTGTGCTGAATACATTGTTTATCAGTTTAAGGCACTCACATTAACCATTGTTAAAACTAACAAAATTATCACTTTTTCCTTAATACGACCATGACTTTATCAATCTCTCTCATACACCTACCTTCTAACTTTGTGGACATGTCACTGCAGTTGTCTGAGCAGAAGTGATTTCTCATGGCCTTTTTCAGATTTCCCCCCCCTGCATTCCCAACAAAGCGTACAGTCCTGCTGTTGCTTGGTAACTTTCATCTAAGTATTAACTAAGCCCAAATTTACCTAGCTTCTGAAGTTAAATAGAAGTCTTGAAAGAGAAATATAAAATTAGGGAACTAGCATGAAAAAAAAAGATTCATCTTGTAATTGTATAAAGAAAGGTAAAATTGCTGGCCTAAAACAAATATTTTAAGCAAATTTGCCTCTGACACTATTAGAACTGAGAAAAGGACTCTGGGTAAGCTTGGAGAGTTCTCACTCTTCTCAGATAACTCCATGTAGAGAAAATCACATTAATCAAAAAACCTGGTTGTAACTATCAAAATAAGTCAGTCTGTAGATAATATAGGTAGTCCTCAATTAGTTTGTTTAGTGACCATTCAAAGTTACAACACCACTAAGAAAAGAGACAGTTTTTAACATTTATGACTATTGCAGCATCCCCATGGTCACATAATTTAAATTCAGATGCTTGACAACTGGTTCATATTTATGACTGTTGCAGTGTCCTAGGGTCATGTGATCATCTTTTGCAACCTTCTGATAAGCAAAGTTAATTGGAAAGCCAAATTCATTTAAAAGCCACATTACTAATTTAACAACTGCAGTAACTCACTTAACAATTGTGGTAAGAAAAGTCATAAGATGGGGCTTTGGCCAAAAGTAGGTTGAAACTTTTCGGAAAGCTATAGGCCAGACATAATTTGAATACTTCTTCATATTTTTTCTTGAAGAGGAGATATTAGAAATAAGGTATCATTTTGCCATCAGCTGGCATCACTAATATGCATTTTTGGATTGTGCAAGGCAATCCAAACTATACTATTTGGGGCTTGATATATTCTGTGTTATCGAATTCTAGCATGGCAGACATTTATGAAGGACTTGGCAGTACTCAATATGCGGATAGTGGACAGGACCATTCATATGTCTAAATAAATACTTCTAATTTTTCCAGTAGTCAAACAATGTTGTATTACTGAAAAATGAAGCTGTGTCCAAAATGTTTATTTATCAAATCTATAAGGCTCTTCAAATTTAGTGATGCTGGGCAGCATACAATATTAAAAGCAATAACAGCAACAATTAAAAAGTTTAAAACTGAAAATAGTAAAATCAGCACCCTGTCAATATCCAACATTCCCACACACGACCCACAACCTAAACTAACCAGAGGGAGAAAAGTCAAGCCTTAAAGACTTGTTAGAATGAGGTCAGAGCAAGAGTCACACACAGATCTCTAAGTGGATCTTGTTCCAGAGGGCAGGCATCACAACACAGAAGGGTCACTTCCTGCATCTCCAGCAAGGTGGCACTGTTTAATTGATGGGATACATGCCAACTCTGTTGGATTGAATAGGACTGGGAGACACTACAGGAGACAGATAGACCTTCAAATAACCATACCCCATACCATGAAAGACTTTCCAAATGAAAAATAGCATCTTGGTTTTCAAAACATGTTATCAAGCAACTTTTCTTCAAATGCATATTAATGAAGTTAGTCAGTGGGTGTCAGGAATGAATATTCATTCATTTTTTTTCATATTCCATATTTTCCCCTTGTACTATCAATCTGCTGAACACTCAATTCTAACGGTGCTGTCTAATTAATGTCTATGTATATTTACCCCATAGGGCTGGCTGTAGTATTTTCATTAATCCTTATTATCTTCTTTACTCCCCCCTCTTATTAGTATTATTACAATGATTATTATTCTGCTGCTCTGTTGCATCGGAGACAAATTTCTTGGGTGTCTAATCACATTTGGCTAAATATTCTATTATACCACTGCTTTTTCATTTTTATTGTCTGTAGAACAGCAAAATATCCAATCAATTTTTAACAGCAGAGCCCCATCGCCAGAAAATTAGCATATCTATCTATCTATCATCACATCTCAAAAAGAACATTATGGTGTTAAAAAATGTAACCAAAAATTTGAGGAGTTAATAGAAGCCTTTGAAATGTCAAGACTGTTTAAAGAAATATATAAATCTAATAATCAAGGAAGCTTTGAGCACCTAAATTTTAACAGTGCTACAAACATATATGAAGATCAGATACATACAATAAATAAAACATTTTGGATTGAAGACTATTCTTGAGTGAGAAAAAGAGCTGCATCCAGAAGTAGTCCTCAACTTACGACCACATTTGAGCCCAAAATTTGTATTGCTGAGACATCTGTTAAGTGAATTTTGCCCCATTTTGTAACAGTTAAGTGAATCACTGCCATTGTTAAGTTAGTAACACGGCTATTAAGTGAATCTGATTCCCTCATTAACTTTGCTTGTCAGGTCACACAAGCTGATTGCATGACCCCCAGCACTGCAACTATCATGAGTCAGTTGCCAAGGGTCCGAATTTTGATCACATGGCCACAGGGATGCCACAACTGTCTGGTGAAAAATGGTCACAAGTCCCCTTTTTTCAGTGCCATTGTAACTTTGAAAGGTCACTAAATGAACTGTTGTTAAGAACTACTTGTACAACATTGGACTCATCAAAGGTTTCAGGCTATTTCCTACAGAACAGGAAGAGCCGTCCTAGACTTGGGTCTAGCAACAATCTATATATAATACATACAATCCCAAAACGCACAAGATGATAAATACAGCAGCAAAAAGCAGCCAGCGTTCGCGTTGCATTTATTTCTAGAACAAGCTAGACATTTTTTTCGAACTAGAAAAAGAAAAGAAAAAGAAAAATCCGACCCCGAAGGGCATTGATTCACATATGCCCGCCCTGCCCTTTTCTTTAAACGAGCTTCAGTTTCCGAGGAAAAAAAGCTTTATGTGCCAGGATTATTGATTTCCTCGTCAATGGAGATCCGCCCACGAACGGGGGCGATTGAGGCACCTGTAAAGGCGTCACATCGCCGCCACCCACGTTCACGGGGCGCCGGCAAGCTCCGGGCGGGCGCGGACTTTTTTTTTTTTTAACCTCTCTCTCTCTCTCCCCCTTCCCCAAAGCAATTTTTCCATATTCCCGGAGGAAGGGGGTTTCTTTTATTTTGTTTGTTTTATCGTTTGGAGCGAAGAAGAAACCGGCAGGAGTTGGTTGGAAGGGAGGCTATTCGCGAGAGGGAGGGGTGGGAATGCTGAGCGTCCAAGGAAGCCAACCCAGAACGAGCCCAGCACACAAACGAGAGGGAAGGGGGAAGAGAACCCGTCCAGGGTAGAAAGGGGGGAAAGCGGCGGGCAGAGGGCAACGCTGGCCGTTTCCCAAAGTCGTGAGTTGAAGAATTAAAAAAAAACCAAAAAGGCTCGACGTGATAAAGGCTGAGGGAGACGCGGCGTTTTAGGCACCGCGCTGATTCTTCGTGTTTTGAGTACGCCTTTCGTTCGGACCGCGATACGTGTTTCGATTCGGACACGTATCGCTCCAACCGTGTTTGGATGCGTGTTTCTTTCGGACCGTGGTACGAGTTTCGGTTCGGACACGTTATCGCTCCAACCGCAGATTTGCCACCGCGGCAAAGCCTCTCCCTTCCGGTCTTCTTGGAAGCCCTTTAAATCGCCCCCAGACGGGAGTCGCCTTGGCCACAGGGGAGAGGCTGAGGGGGCGGGGCGGAAGCAAACCGACGCTCGGCCACGAAGAAAAGAGCTCGAGGCGTCCGCAGCCCCGCCCCCTGATTGGAACCGCGACACGTCCGCGCCACCCACGTTCTCTTCCGCGCGCCCCCCCCCCTCACGTGGCTCCGCACGCTGGCAGATCGGCGAGGGCAGACGGCGGAAGAGAGACGCAATTGCGCCACGCGGGGAGGGGGGGAGGGGGAAGAAGGCGGGGTTGCTGACGTCAACGGGAGACCTTTCCTGTGTTGCCTCGTTGACTGGGTTGATAAACCTAGTTTTGGGTTTTTCCGGTCCCCTTCAAGGTTTCTAGGATTTTGTTTTAATTTTAAAAAGTTAAAAAGTGTTTCTATTATACGTTTTAAACAGATAAAAAATAACATAGCTTAAAACGGATTTATTGAGTGTTGTTTTACATTTTGTTTTGTTTTGTGTAGAATCTTGATTTGAACACAAATCTTGCGTTTGTTTTGGAAACCCCCACCGCTGGCAATCCTGCGTCTTTCCGGTGCTTCTTGGTCATAATAGCCAAAATGTATTGCATGCAACTGCCTCTATTGCAGAAGGACGTGGGTAGCAAAAGAGATTTGCTGCAAAGCCCCTCATGACAGCTCTTAATAAGGTCCTCCCCATGCCTGACGACCGAGGTCACCTTAGCTTTCCTCAGGGGACCCGCTCCAGGTGGCTCTGGAGGACACTTGTCACAAGGGCCTGCCAGCATAGCCGATCAATATCCAGGAGTTGTTGCCGCTCCTTTGAAGGCAGTAGGTTTAGGGAAGGCTCAAGTTAACCCTTATAAATACAGGTAGTCCTCAACTTACGACCACAAAATTTAGGTTCCTAAGTGAGAAATTTGTTAAGAGAGTTTTGCCCCATTTTATGACTTCTGTTGCTATATTTGTTGAGTGCATCATTGCAGTTGTTAAATTAGTAACTCGGTTGTTAAGTGAATCTGTCTTCCCCATTGGCTTGACTTGCCAGAAGGAAGCAAAGCGGTGATCGCATGCTCATGGTGTCAACTAAAAAGATACTCCTTTGGTCTTTCTAGCTGCCAGCAGAAAGGGAGTGGGGGGAAACAGGGCATTCCTCAAGTGCCTCAGATAATCGCCCTGGCTGCCTAAAGATGTGGTGCGCAAGAATATTACTGGAGAGCATGATTGATGACTCTTGGCTATAGATGTGTCCCATTCAGTGGTGGGATTCAAATTTTTTTTACCACCGGTCCTGTGGACGTGGCTTGGTGGGCATGGCAGGGGAAAGATATTGTAAAATCTCCAGTCAGACGTGGTATTTGCCGGTTCTCTGAACTACTCAAAATTTCTGCTAACGGTTCTCCAGAACTGGTCAGAACCTGCTGAATTCCACCTCTGGTCCCATTGAAGATTATACATCCAGAGGCTGGGTGGAAGACCAGGGTCAAGGGGGAAATGAATGATGTATTTTAGTGTCTGCTGCATCCAGCTTAACGCCAACATGGCCACTTCTAATAAAACTTTTTTTTTTTTATTCTGAGAAATGCGGCAAGAGACTTATGATTTGAATGGGGGTGGATTTGTTGGACCCCTGACAGCCAGCCGACACTCCAAAAATCACTTCCTGACATCTGGAATGGGTGGAGAGAAAGGTTAACATGGCAGAGGGGGGACTATTGGAAGAAAGTCTTCTAGAAGCAGCCCAGCTACGAACAGAAGTTGAGGATGGAATCGCAGGCGAAGCCGAGAGGCCTGAACAAATAACGGAAACGAAACCCCCCACAGCTTCGGAAGGTGAGCTCCCACAGCCTAAAAAGGGAGGAAGGCCCCTGAGCGAGCTGACAAGAATGGAATGGATGTGGGACTGGGAACAAACCAGAGCCCCAAAGCTCTTGTCGGGATCCCTGGGGAGATCCATAGAGCAGCTGAGGGAGGAATTTGACTGGGCTGCCATTAGAGAGGATGGTCCGTCATGCTGCTCAAAACAGGGGGGACTTCCCACAGAGCCTTCTGAAGTGAGGAGAAGCAGATGGGATTACAGCCCTCCTCTATCCAGCAGAAGAAGATAGGGCCCACAACAGCAACCAGTGCCTCCCCCACGCAACAGGTAGCTCCTTCCTCCTCCTGCGTGAACTAGAGACCTCAAGCACAGATTTACAGAGGGCGACAGGAAGAAGGCAGAGCAGAGCTCTACGAACCGCCCCGGCTCGGGGAAATTTATGGGGTGCCAGACCAGCTAGCTCTATTCCTTGACTCAACTGAGATCCACCTAGAACGTTATGGACACCTCTACCCTTCCCCTAGAGCCATGGTGAACGCCATTTCTGAGGGGCTGGAGGGAGAAGCAAGAGGATGGGCTAGCAACCCTCCACAAGAGAACGGCCCCCCAACTGCATGTTGCAGATGACTTCCTACAACTGCTGGTGGCCTGGCATAAAGAAAGACGTGGATAGCTATGTGAAGAGTTGCACCATTTGCGCCGCGATGAAAAAACAACCAGGATTGCTATAGTCAGTTGTGGAGCCAACGAGACTGTGGGAGGAATCACAATGGATTTCATCGTGGAGTTACTGAAAAGGGGGAAATATGGTGATCTGGACTGTAATAGACTTATTTTCCAAACAGGTGCATTTCATACCATGCAGCGGGCTACCCTCAGCCCACCAGTTAGCCAAGCTGTTTTTGAAACACATATACTGCCTGCATAGAGTACCACAGAGAATTATCTCAGACAGAGGCATCCAGTTCATGGCTAAATTTTGGAGGGAGTTCCTGTCATCCCAGGATCTTAGCTTGGCTTTTCATCCAAGCACCAATGGGGGGAGGGGGGAAGAGAGAGATTGAACGCCATGGTAGAACAGTATCTGAGGTGCTACATGAATTATCAGCAATCCAATTGGGCGGACCTCCTGCCTTTTGCGGAGGTCGCGTACAATAATGCTGTTCACAGTAGTACAGGGCTAACCCTCTTCAAAGTAGTGAGTAGCATGGACTTCATCCCAATGCCTGAGTATCCAAGGGATCCCCCCTCCTCAGTCAGTCTGACCGATTGGATGTCAATGGTGAAAGCAACTTGGGAGAATGTAAAAAAGGCGCTGTCAAAAGTGGCACAATAAGAAACAGGCAAACACCAGGCCCCCCAAAGGCCATTCCAGCTGGGGGAGAAGGTCTACATCTCCACCAAATACTTGAGGTTAAGGATCCCTAGTAAGAAGTTGGGGCAAAAGTTCATGGGACCTTTCCGCATAGTAAAGGTCATCAACCCAGTCACGGTGCAACTGAGGTTGCCCCAACTGCTAGGGAAAATACACTCAGTATTCCATAGTAGCCTCTTAAAATCCATGGTGGGATCGACCCTGAGGACGCCACCTAGTGAACTTTCACACCCAAGGTGGCACAGGAGACAACTCCAATATTTAATCAAGTGGAAGGGCTACCCCTTATCAGAGGCATCTTGGGTAAAGAGTAGGACATTCCTTGTGATGAGGTTCCATGCAAAAAACCCAACCAAACCTGGGCTGGGGGGCGGTTCACAACCCTAAGGTCTATACCTGCAATAAATTCGTTTTCTTTTTGTATTGTACAGGTCACCTTCAAGAAGTGAGGGGAGCTGAATGTCAACTAAAAAGATACTCCTTTGGTCTTTTTAGCTGCCAGCAAAAAAGGAATGGGAGAAAACAGGGCATTCCTCAAATGCCTCAGATAATCGCCCTAGCAGCCTAAAGTTGTGGCGCGCAAGAGTATTACTGGAGAGCATGATTGATGATTCTTGGCTATGGATGTGTCCCATTGAAGATTATACATCCAGGGGATGGTTGGAAGATCGGGGTCAAAGGGGAAATGAATGATGTATTTTAGTGTCGGCTGCATCCAGGTTAACACCAACATGGCCACTTCTAATAAAACATTTTTTTTTACTCTTGACACATGCGGCTAAAGACTTACGATTTGAATGGGGGTGGATTTGTTGGAGCCCTGACACATGGGACACTGCAACCTTCATAAATAGGAGTCAGTTGTCAAGCATCTGAATTTAAATAACGTGACCATGGGGATGCTGCAATGGTCATAAGTGTGAAAAATGGTCACAAGTCATTTTTTTCAATGCTGTTGTAACTGAACGGTCAGTGAGCGAACCACTGTAAGACGAGGACTACCTGTAGTAGACCGTTAAGCAGCCTGGAGGGAGCGAGGTTGTAAGACTTCAATACAGGGGTCCCTGGCGTTAATTTCAGCAGCCCCTGTCTTCAGAAGCAGAATTCTATGTGGATCTTCTTAGGCTTAAAAGGCAGCATGTAAAAAATTAACTTCCCAACCCCTGTGAAAAGTTGCTTACAATGGTCAATCCTCTGAAAGCAATTATTCAGGAGAGGTAAAATATGATCAGCTATCATAGAATGAACTGAACTTGTAAAGTCATGGGAACCATTCTTAATGGCAGTAGTTGGGGGCAAACAGAAAAGCCAGCTTCAAGCAGCATGGCTATTGCTGGTTGGGGAATTCTGAGAATTGGTGTCCACACATCTTAAAAGTTGTCAAGGTTGAAAAAAACTAGGCTAACACATGAGCTGTGGTGGCACAGTGGTTAGAGTGCAGTACTTCAGGCAGGGCTGGGATTCTTCCAGTTCGCACCTATTCGCTAGAACCGGTTGTTAACATTCTAAGCAGTTTGGAGAACCGGTTGTTAGAAGAAATTACTAGCCTAATCCTGTAAGGAAGGCAGGAAGGAAACATTCTGGTGTTGCTTACAGAAACTGCCTCTCCCTTAACCCTTATTACATTCTTGGCAGGACTAGACTTCCTGTCTCAGGAACTTCTCTGGAGTTTTTTCCTCCTCCTTTGCTAGTACTTTGCTTGTGTGGAGGGACCATTCAAAGTTACAATGGCACTGAAAAAAGTGACTTATGACCATTTTTCACACTTATGACTGTTGCAGCATCCCCACAGTCATGAGAGGCCAGGCGAGGAGATGCGTGCCTCGATGTGAGTGATATTGAGTTGGCCACACCCAGCCAATAACATGACCACCAAGCCATTCTCACCAACTAAGCCACGCCCACAGAACCGGTTGTTAAAAAATTTGAATCCCAACCCTGACTTCAGGTACTTCTGCTGACTGCTGGCTGCCTGCAATTTGGCAGTTCAAATCTCACCAGGCTCAAGGTTGATTCAGCCTTCCATCCTTCCGAGGTGGGTAAAATGAGGACCCAGATTGTTGGGGGCTAAAATGCTGACTCTGTAAACCACATAGAGAGGGCTGTAAAGTATATAAGTCTTAAGTGCTACTCTTGTTGCTAAAAGATTCTCCATCTCAGGCAGTAGCTTTCAAGAGCCATCTCTACATCTCTTCCATCCAAACAAAGATTTTGAAAGTATATTTATGTCCACTTCAACCTCCCTATATACTTTCCCAACTTTAGCAGTTTGTTATGGTTAACATTTCACTGTTAACTAAATTTTGGCAATTTGGTAGTAGAGGCATAATTATGCACCATTAATCTTAGTAAGATACCATATTTGAATTGATAACTGGACATTGAACATGCCAGTCCTCTACTATCATTCAGACTATTTAATCTATTTCCCTTTCTTTTGACAATGTACTAGGCCTATGATTTTGAGTTGTGAAAAACATGTATTGATTTAAAAGATTTAGCAGTACTTCCAGAGTGGTTTGCAAGTTTCCAAGACTGTGATAAATCGCTGTGACAGCTTTATATGTGGATGTACTCTAGGCAGGAAGATATTTGGAACATCTTTTAATAGAAAAATATAGAGCATTTACCTTGGCATACTTTAATATTCTTTACTCAGCAGTTCGAGAATGCAGACTTTTTACCTTATTGTAAAAGATTCTGCTCTTATAGAGAAAGTCTTCATTGATTCTTTTATAAGTATTTTCATAATACTTCAATATGTTCAAGAGTTATGTAAAATGTTCTGCACTTGGAAAGGCTGGCTTTGCATGGTTCATGCCTTAACCAAGACTTTTGCATTTTAGATGCAGGAGAGGAGGGAGTACGAGCAGGGAAAGGCTATGAGTGAAGGCTTGTTTTGGTAGTGGTTTGCAGACATGAGTGATGACTGAGGAGAGGGAAGGAAGAGAAAATGCTGGGAAGTAGAGATGGACGACTATACTACACAGGCCATCAGCAATGGCAACTGAGGAGAATCTGGGGAGAGGGGAAGATACTGGAAGGATCAGGGACAGGTGGCCTTGTGAAATATTTAAACCAACAGTAGAAATAGCACTTCAGAGGAGACAGGAAAGGGAAGGAAGAGAAAGTGCTTAGAAGAGGGTGAAAAGTAGGCAAGGGGATTGTTTTGTCCTAGGCTTCCACAAAAGGCACTAAGCAAACTCGAATGAGTCCTGGAAAAACCTATTTTATTAAATGAATGTGAATTTATTGCATTCACATTCGGCCAACGGCCTGGCAAACAGTCTTGCAAGGGTATAATTATTAGCTCAGACCTTATCTTGGAAAGCTGCCTGGTAAATATTTCCACACGCAGTGCTGACAGGGGAGGGCTGTGCGGAGTCTGTATTACACAGACAAATCTTCACGAGGCTGGAATGAACAAACAAACAAATAAATTGTTTCCAGCAAAAGCCCCCTCCCCTTTTGTTCCTTTTTTAATCCTTATGGGAAGGGCCATTCCTCATCCACCTGTGGTCTTACTCCCACGTCGACCCTGAGCTCTTAATTGTTCCTTCCTTTTGGCAGTTCTGTGCAAGTGCAGGCTGGGAACTGATTCCAGAAGCTCCCCTGCCTCACAGCTGTCCGAGCCCAAAGGCAGCAGATAACTGCCAGCCTGCCCTGGCCCCATCTCTGCCTCTGATGCAGAGCCCTTGTCTGAGCCTTCCTCAGCCTCCAGGACTGGCCCAGGTTCATCCCCAACCTCCTCGCTGTCCAACTCTGCTGCCAGTTCTGTCAGCCGCCAGCAGGCCACAACAGGGATATGCTATAGTGGACCATCAGTGGGAGTCACAACTGATGGGATAGAGAGAAGAGAAGGTGCTAGAAAAAGGCTGGTGGTGTGTTAAGGAGATATGCCAAACTCTGGCATTGGTAGCAGCAGCTGAGGCGAGGTAGGTGAGGGTGGGTGCCAAAAGATCAAAAATGACTTGAATCTGTAGGATATGCTCTGCTTGTATGTCACCAGAAGTACTAAGGAAGAGAAAGTACTGGGAAGATCAGGAACTCATTCAGCAGGGTTTTTTTTTACACTAAATTGTCTCTCACCTTGTAAAATCACCATGAATTCCCTCTAAATTATGTTTCTTCTATGGTGCAGCTAATTCAAATGATTATTTGTTTTGGATTATTTCTGTATCAGAAACACTTAATGAGTGGGATATAACTCTTCTGTGAGAATTATGCAAATTTGAATATACACACAATCAATACAAAACAGTTGATAGATGTGCCATGTGTAGGATGATGAGTAAGAAGAGTGAGGTGTAGAAGTGGTATTACAAAGACAATAATTCATTGAAGTAGACAAAGTTTGTATTTTTTTATTCAAATTTACTATTGATGTGCTACTTTCTTAAAGTTTTATGTTCTAGTGGCCTTGTTTCCCACTACTGTTCTTATTTCTAATGAATGTTTTTGTCTCTAAATGTTTCTATGACTGAGCCAAAAGCAGGTTTAAGAGAGTGGACAATCCACTTCCCTTACTAATGCCGTTTTCTTTTCTTTCTTTACACAGACTCAGATACACAGCACACAGACACACACACACACACACACAGAGCACACACAACATTAGATATCAATGTAAAGTTTTTGGTTTCTAAGAAAACTAAGTCACTCAAAGGAGGCTTCACTGTTATTGAGAAGTGTTGGGGATAGTACTTCTATAGAAAGGCAATGGAACAATCTGAGTTTTAGGTTACATGATAGCCATTTGAGAAACGCTATTTGCAAAATTGCCTGTCTGCAAAGAGTGTGTTATTTATACTTACTTCACACTGTTTTTCTCAGCAGTAACCAAGCTAACTTGTGATCAAACCCTTGCTCTTTCAGTTTCAAGTTTGAAGTCTGGGAGAAAATGATGTAGCTTACTTCTTAACAACTGGATTTTAAATATTATGATTAAAACAGATACTGTAGTACATGTTTTGCAGAAATAGATTCAGAAGATGATTTTAAAACTTTTATTTAGGAATATTTTTTTTCAGTTTACCTAAGACAAGTAAAAAAAATCAAAAGTGTCTTTCTATTGTCTTCTAAATTCAACTCTGGAAGATAAAAGACATTTGAAATTTACCTTAACTCTAAATTTAATGCTGGTGGAGTTTGCAGCACTCTGGTATCAATCTCAGTATTTCTGATCACATGGAAACATAGGAGCACATGGGAATCATATAGACAAAATCTATAGTTCTTCCAGCAACTTTCTAACAATCTTTCTGATCCCACACATCCACTTTATCCATTGCCTTTCCCTCCTGCTTTCTTCACTCCTGCCAACCACATATTCTTTTATAGTCCACCATTAGCTTGACCAAGTAATCTGAGTTTCTTTCTGAGGATTATAACCTTAGGAGACCACTTCATCTTTATTTGGCTTGGAGTCTTCTTGCAGTCTCTGATACTCTTAGCAACAGTCTCCAGATGCATAATTCAAAGATGTCTATTTTTTTTTCCACAGCCATACATTATCACTGGGGGGAAAACATTATTCCAATGTTTGCTGTCATAACATTATACTTCATAATCTTTTCTAAAGTTATCATTATCTTCTTTTTAGGGTTAACATTTTCTTCTCAAAAATAGGGTCCTTTTTATTTTTAAGCCCCCCCAACACAAAATTGCCTACTGCATACACATAGTTATTAATCATTCTAGTTGACATTACCTTTGTCATTTTAATTTTTAACATAAAGCCAGATTCTTTATTTTTAATTTTTGTTCCTATAAAACATTTTTCTAAGTTTTTAAAATTTTACCTAAATGATGTTTTTTGCATATCCCAATTTATTTCATAGAAATATATAGTCACTCATCCCAGATAAGTGACTTGCCTAGCTTATAACATTATAAAAATAAAAACGGAAAAAACATAAAAAATGTAACAGCTGATAACGATAGTCACTCCTCCATCTGGTCAGCCTGTGCTCATTTGAAACCCTTTGCAACGTTCTAAAATCCACCCAAAAATGATGCGACTCCACTAATGCACTAGCCTCTGCATCATGATGGGAAAGCAAAATTTATTTATTCATTCGTTCATTCATTCATTCACCTTTATTGGTGGCCCAACTCTAGTGGACTCTGGATGGTTGTTTTTAGTTGTTTAGCATCTGGTTTTCATTTCCACTATCAGGTTTTGAATTTATTTAAATTCAATATGCCATCAAGATTGGTGTCAAGTCTTTGCACCTACATAGATTTTCTCCATGACAACTCTCTTGGTCCTTCAAGTATTCCAGAAGTGCATCCATTGCTATTGTAACTGAGTCCATACACTTTGTTGCTGGTAATTGCCTTTCTTTCACCTTTCCCAGCATTAGGACCCTCTCAAAACACTAGGTCTTTGGATAATGTGTCTGAAATATGATAATTATGATAGTTAAGTATGATAATTTGATCCTAGTCATTTGTACCTCAAATGAAAACTCTGTGTTGATTTGTCTGATGATCTATTTGTTTGTTTTCTTGGCTGTTCACGGTACTCTTTGGAATCGTCTCCAATACCAAATTTCAAAAGCATAAATATTCTTTCTATGCTGCTGCTTCAGAGTCCAACTTTCACTTCCATAGAGTACCTTGCAAAGAGTACCTTGTGCTTGTACTGTTCAAATCTTTGTGGGTATAAACATCTGAATATTTTTTCCAATGCCTTCATGACTGTTCTACCAAGTACTAATCTGCAGAATACTTCTTGACTGATTGTTCCTTTAATATTGATGATTGATCCTAAAATGCAGACACTAATCACCATTTCTAAGGCATTGTTATAATGGTTGTCATTAGTGGGCTCTTCTTTATATTTAATTTTATTCTGATTTTTCACTTTGCTCATTGACTTTTATTATAAGAGCTTGAAGAGCCTTTGCATTTTTGGCTACCAGAGTACAGTAGTGTCATCAGTATAGCATAAGTTGTTGATGTTTCTTCCTCCAATGTTAAACCATGTTGTTCTTCTGTTTTTGACCCAATTTGGCATACTTGTTAAGATACCAGGCTAGAAACTAGGAGAACATGAGCTCTAGTCCTGCCTTGGGCACAAATCCAGCTGAATGACTTTGGCTAGTCACCCTCTTTCAGCCCTAGGAAGATTTCAGTGGCAAACTAATTCCAAAATCTTGCCAAGAAAACGGCAGGGACTTGTTCAGGCAGTCATTATTTACTTTATATAAAATATTCCATAACTGGAGTGAACTGTCCACAAAGACATTGCTGTATCCAGTAAAGCCAAGGGAAACATCCTTCTTATATTCTCTTCTCTGTCCATTTGTCATCTTACAAATTAACTGTCTGGTTTTGTGTTTATCTGCCTTTCTAAAATTGGCTAGTTCATTTGATAGTTCTCTTTCATTTATGGTTCTAATTCTTGTAATATCTTAAGAAAAATGTTGCTTATGTAGGGAACTAAGTAATATACACAATCTCCTGCGGTTTTGTTCTTCGGTATAAATAAATGCACATTTTCCCAATCTGTAAGCCACATGGTCTTGTTAGATATGTGTTGACACAGAACTGTTAGCACTTCTGCTACCTTCTCCTGCAGCTTTAAACAGTTCAGTGGGTATAAGCACCTGGCACTTTTCTATTTGACAGCTGGTCTTGTTTCCTAGTGGAGTTGTTTCCTGAATATATTCTCTCACTACAAATGTTTCAATAATTCTATATTTCCTTTTGAACAATATTGAAGTATATTATCTAATCTTCTTTTAACCTCATTTTGCATTTTTTACAGTTCTTGTATTATTAGTTATACATTTTCCTGTAATTGCTCTTATCTTATTAAATGCATCTTTCATTTTTTCTTTAACTATTTCCCATTATTTGACAACATTGTTGATTAAGTTGTTTGCTTAATATTGAAAACCTGTATTTAGTTTTCATGTTTTTGTTGCTCAAAGCTTTCAGTTTTTTTTGTCTCTCATGATATTTTGTTCTGAAAGCCTCTTCGATCTTTTTCTCTTGGAAATGGTGATAGTATTCTTTTTTTTCTCCTTTTCATGATGTATTTTTTCAGTTTTCATTTTACTTATCTCTTCACATAGGTCCTCAAATTTTCTTTCACATAAGTTAAATACATTGAATATATTTCCTTACAGGAAGCATATATTTTAACTATACAATCTCCATTCTATTCCTATTGACATACTGCTCTCTATTAAACAATAATAATTCATGATCTGTTCCACAAAGAAATGTCTTGATATATTAGATTGTACTTTTTAGTTCTCTCTTTTTTGTTATGAAGCTTGTTTGATCATGTCTTTAGGCCAGAGAAATAAAATACCTATATGTAAATCTATATTATTTTCTGTATTTATTGCAGGAAGTTCAAATCTTTTTAAAGTTTGCCAACACTTGTATTCCATTCCATCCATTCATAGCACTCCATCCTGCCTAGATGTTACATATATCACCCTTTGCAATTTGCTATAGAATTCACTGTTTTTCACTAGTGCATCTGACGTTACTACATATACTTCAGAACATTGATAATCACTGGAAAATCATTAATTATGACCATTTTAATTTGGTCTTATTGGGTTGTAGCCATGAAAACAGTAATGCCTTTTTGATTATCATTACTGTTCTATTCTATCTCACAGTCTCTTGATTATCTGATAGGATTGAGTTTTCCTTGGTTAATGCTTCTCTCATTCCATGTTCCAATTGTATACGTAAACTGTGAAGCTCCTTTTTCTGTACTGGCACCATTAATGCCAAGATTTCCTTGCAGTTTTAATAGGGTTACATCATTGAGAACTGTAGTTAGTAAAATTAGTAGTGAGGTTGTTTTGCTATTCACCAATTAAACAGCAGGGGCCTCAGGATATAGATATAGAATTTTATAGACATACAAGTATTAATTTTGATTATGGTTGGACTATGACCCAGTAGGGCATTATAAATACTGGTTTCTTTGCCTCCAAATTTACTTAGGAAAGTTAAATGTTTTGTCTTACTAACTGAAAGTATGCCTTCTCTCATTGGGATTTCATCAACTGATGACCCAAATCTCCTAAATGTTGCAGACATATCCATGCTTTTTTACAGCAACGGCACAGTGGTTTGTTAGTGCCTTTTCTGGGTTTGCTTTTGAAGTAGCTAATTCTAGAATGGGTTGGTTTCATGCTTGTAAAGACCTACTTAGTCTTGTATTTTGAATTATTGGTACTTCACCTCTTGGCCTGACCAATAAGTTATTGGTCACCAGGCTCTGCTTATTGCTATCAGTCACTGGAGCTATTGGGCACTGCCCCAACCCCATCCTAAATTTGGAACTGGTAATCCCCTGAAGAGTCTGGCAATGACTAAGTCAAAAAAGTTAAGAAGAATGAGTTAAATAGGTTCAGAGACTCATGAATAATATTAAGCAAAAGCATCAATTTTTGAATCTAAATTTTTTTACTTTATTAATTCCAGGAAAGAAACTGACCATTCATAATAATTGTCATACTTCCATATCTGAGGCCATAAACACTTTCCTAGATTTTGTGAACTTGGTTAAATTTGAGAATTCATTGCAACTAATAATAATAAATATAATAGTATAAATCAGGGAAGTCAAACTTGCAGCATGCGGGCTGGTTGCTTCACATGCTGGCCACCCCCACCCCTGTTTTAGTGAAGGAGGAAAAAGTTGCGGTACGTCACGTGATGACAAAGTGACACTGCGAGTTTGACACCTCTGGTATAAATGGTCCAATAAATAAAAGACAACATTTCAGATGTATCTTATTTGTGTACCATATAATTTTAATATAAACAAGAAGTTCACACAGATTTTCAATACAGTAATTTATCTCTGATGGGAAACATAACATGAAATTTGTTTTTATTGCGTTTATTTTTGGTTATTTTTATTATCCCTTTTTATGACCATGAACTTGCTTGGATTTTTATTTTTCCTCAAATCTAATACAGTGTTTGCATTCAAAACTTAACATTAAATTAGTAGTCTTATGCAGATTTACCTATTTGCCTACTTTCTTTAATTTAATATAATACACCAGCACAGTTATTTGACAATTTATATTTCCTTTTTAGAACCCTTCTGTGCATCAGAAACTTGAAGGAAAGAATACCAAAGTTAGAATTCAATGCATATTGCCATTTTTTTTCTGAAAATACTGAAAGAACTGTGAAACTCTACTGATTTGCAAATAAACATTCTTCCCAACAGCAATATGAAGCTGAACATTTTCACTACATATTATGGATGAATAAATATTATTTAAAGGGCAGTGACATTGGAGAACATCTACCCAGAACAATTCAGTAAACAATGTCAATGCATTCTTATTACAGAAACTTTTTGAACACCCAATTATCCCATCATCTCTGTAATTTCTCATTTTCATGATAGCTTTTCCTACTTGTCATTATCTCAGTGCTTATCTCACAACATGCAGTGATTATATCAGGGGCAGCTTCATTTTCCTTTGACACCCTTTAATTAAATTACAACATGTGCTGAGCATAAAAGGGAAAATATTGGAGGAAAAACATATCAGTGAACTCTTATTAGAGTTCCATTTATGAAACAGCAATTTTTACAGAAAAAAGTGGCTGACGAAAGATTTTCTACTTGCCATTGAATGGGCCACTTTTTCCCAGCATTTTCCTTCTCCTGACAGGGGTTTCTCCATAGAAAAGGATGTGGTGCTGCTACTTAATAGCTTTTACATGGAATAATGGCTTTCACATCTTTTGAGAGAATCTAGATTTATTTCTGAATATGACTTTACTGCTATTTTGAAAGTGAATCCCCTGCTACACAGAAGGTCAGCTTAACCCAGAAAGAGAGCCAGGTCCTGCCAATTTGTATGTTGTGAGGTGTGTTATCACTGGGTTCATTACAGATTTGTGCAGGCTTTGTCAAAAATGATTTCATGCCTCACTTTTTTTAACCATTTTAATTTCTTGAGATGGGGGTGCCGTTTTGCCTTAATATAGTCCAATCCCATGCCCATCCACAGGCTATTTCTGAGTTTTGAAATCGTAAGAGCAAAACCTGACTCATTGCTGGCATTGTCATTCCTTTGAAGCATTGAGGGCAGAGCTTGCTCATGATCAGTTGCTGCCTCTCTATTTACTCAATGATTCCATTTAAGGGTCATCCAACTCCACACTGTGGGTACTTTATGGTTAAAAAACAGAAAACATTAAAGAGATTTTACCTTAACATTAAAGAGATTTTACCTTTGGCCCGTTAGCTTGGTTAATAAGATGGGGATATGGATTTAGCACTCTTTTAGAAGACCACTAGACTTGTGCACTAAATTAGCTCAACTTAGTTCATATTCAGGGAACATCACTTTTAGTC
The DNA here is from genome assembly GCF_049901735.1 of Notechis scutatus. Taxonomy (NCBI): domain Eukaryota; kingdom Metazoa; phylum Chordata; class Lepidosauria; order Squamata; family Elapidae; genus Notechis; species Notechis scutatus. Next base: position 42,187,143 of record NC_142010.1, read on the forward strand.
AGGCAATTTGACATGTGGCTAGACATGCTGTTTTATGTTTAAACTTACCGATATTCATTTAACTCCAGTAGTTCAGCAATTGGACAAATTGCTGATGGAATTTCATACCCGAACAGTAGGGTTTGGCCAATAGCCCATAGACTTCTTTGTGAGAATCAGGGACAGAGAAAAAAAAATGCAGAATGAGTTTCACCCCAAATGCTTCAGGTACTTGAGTTTAAAATTTGCTGTAAGCTTTCCAATTTTTAGGAGTTTGGGTATAGAGGCAATCAGCACAGATTTTCTTTTAAGTACATCTCTGTTCAAGACTTCAGTCTGAATGGGAGATTTTATTCACATATGAGAAAAATTATAAGAAAAATCCAGGCTGAAATTTTGCCCTTTTCTCTGACTTTCCAGGGTCAAATAGACCATTATGCACAAGTGGGTGGGGAGACACTCTTTTATGCAATTAATGCAAATTACCTTCTGATTCAGACTGTACTACTGAAAGCCACAAAACATAAACTGAAATGATGAAGAGGGCTGATACCCTTGGGGAAACTGGTTGCAAGGAGATTGTGACCTTGTTCCTCTTAATGTGAGTAAACTTCTCTTTGAACTAAATGCTAATTAAGTCCTGCAAATACGACACAGGGCACATGATGATGAGCAGGTTATTGTGTTGTTAGCCCTTGCAAAAGACCTACATAATATTTAGAAAGTGCTTTGATTTCTGTTATCTTGTAGATATTTACGGGCTTGTTTTTATTTATTTTTTTGCTTGATTCGGTAGCACAGAGATGAAGTTAGCTTCACTTTATGCTTAATTAAATTAAAAGGGGAATAAATTGGTGTCCAATAAAATGTACATAACAAAACTTAAAAGTTATGTATTTCACTCTTGATCTCACTCCTACACATGATTTTGTATGTGAATGTTTAAGGAGGGTGGCTTCCCCCACCCTACACACACACACACTCTAGTAGTGCAATTATTCACATTATATAACCAACTCAATGCTAATTTTAATCAAGGGTTTGAAAATACATTTAAATGACATAAGGGGTCTCTCTTGAAGTGAATGTGCCAACATATGCATGGAGGAAGGAGGAGGATGTAAAAGCAATGTCTTCCTCTCTAACACCGTGTGCTTTCAAATGCAGCACATACAGAGGCTTATGTAACCTAACATAATCATTACTGACTCACACACTTACCTCACAATGGAGCTGGCTAAAATTAGATTCCCATTCTTAAGAGTTAGAACTTTTCCTCTTCTGTTCACTGGGATTTAAATGTAGTAGACTGGATAACTTGTTCTTTTTGCTACTTTAACTTGGTTCACTGTGCGTTGTTTGTACCTTTTCCTACTGCCCTATGCTCAAAATCCCAATATAAATCAGTAAAAATTCAAGTCCTTTCTGAGTGAAGATTGAGATCTTCTTTGTTTTGCTTTTGTTTCTTGAAATGGGTGTGTGTCCCTTTAAAATACAGTGTTTGGATTACTTCTACTACACCGAAGCAAAATTACAGGTAGGCCTCAACTTACAACCATTTATTTAGTGGACATTTGAAATTAGAAAGGCATTGAAAAAGTAGCTTTTAATCATTTTTCACATTTACGCCCACTGCAGCATCCTTATAGTCACGTGATCAAAATTCGGATGGTGGCAACTCGGATGGTATTTATGACGATTGAAATGTCCCAGGTTCATGTCATCACCTTTTGTGATCTTCTGACAAGCAAATTCAATGGGGGAAGCCAGATTCACCCAACAACTGTGTTATTAACAACTGCAGTGATTCCTACTGTGGTAGGAAAGGAGGTAAAATGGGGCAAAAGTCACTTAATAACTGTCTTAGCAACATAAATTTTGGGGTCAATTGTGGTCATATGTCAAGGACTGCCTGCAATGTCTTCCCACCAATCAACATTTCTTCTCTATTTATTACTTAATTTGTTATTTACTTATCAAATGTAGAAACTGCCCATTTCATTCTCGGAACAACTGCTAGATTGTCCCTGGCAAAAAAAGAATATAAAACATGTGAAATAAAGCAACAAAAATGTTTACAAGAATCATGTCAGTATTATCAATAACCATTAAAAACATCATTTCCAAAATATTTTAGAATCAAATGAGAATAGAATAGAACAACAGAGTTGGAAGGGACCTTGAAGGTCTTCTAGTCCAACCTCCTGCTTCGGTAGGAAACCCTATACCACTTCAGACAAATGGTTATCCAATCTCTTCTTAAAAACTTCCAGTGTTGGAGCATTTATAACTTCTGGAGGCAAGTTCTTCCACTGATTAATTGTTCTGTCAGGAAATTTCTCTTTAGTTCTAAGTTATTCTTTAATTAGTTTCCACCCATTGCTTCTTGTCCTGCCTTCAGGTGCTTTGGAGAATAGCTCAACTCCCTCTTCTTTGTGGCAGCCCCTGAGATATTGGAACACTGCTATCATGTCTCCCCTAATTCTTTTTCATTAAACTAGACATACCCAATTCCAGCAACCATTCTTTATATGTTTTAGCTTCCAGTGACCTAATCATCTTTCTTGCTCTTCTCTGCACTCTTTCTAGAGTCTCAACATCTTTTTCACATCATGGCAACCAGAACTGGATGCAGTATTCCAAGTGTGGCCTTACCAAAGCATTATAAAATGGTATTAATACTTCACATGATCTTGATTTTATTCCGCTGTTTATGCAGCCTCGAACTGTGTTGGCTTTTTTGGCAGCTGCAGCCTACTTCTGGCTCATATTTAAATGATTGTCCACTAGGATTCCCAGGATCCCTCTCACAGTTACTATTATTGAGTGAGATACCACATATACTGTGCCTGTGCATTTTAGTTTTTCTTGCCTAAATGTGGAACCTTACTTTTTTCACCATTGAATTTCATTTTGTTAGATAGTGCCTAATGTTCAAGTCTATCAAGATCCTTCTATATTTTGAGCCTGTCTTCTGGAGTGTTGGCTAGTCCTGCCAGCTTGGTGTCATCTGCAAATTTGAGGAGTTCCCCATCTATCCCTTTGTCCAAATCATTGATGAAGTACTGCATCTAAAACACTGCATATTTCCTTCCATGTAGATATAGTCAGGGGTAGGATTCTACCTGGTCGGACTGGTTCTATATAACCAGTTGTTACGATTCTGCACAGTTCAGAGAACTGGCAAATCATGTCACTGGCTGGCCCTACCTCTCCCCACCCTGGCCACTCACTCCTTACCTGGTATGTGTGCCATCCAACTTGCCTGCATTGTGCGTTTGCCTAATTTTTGGTAAGTTGCTATTTTTCCTCCACCCAACCATCAGCTGTTCCAATTATCAGCTGTGCTGGGAGATTTAGATTAGCTAGAAAGCAGGAAATCATTGGATTTCTTGCTTTCTAGCCAATCTAAAAGCAGAGCTGAATCTTTGTTAGGACTGAAGCTTCTATTTTTCAGTGCAGATTCAGGTAGCAGATTGTAGAATGGTAGATCTCTGAGTGAATCTGTGATTCTGGGAGCAACTCAATCTGCCTGCCTGCTTTGCCTGACTTTGGGTAAAAGTTGGTCTTTTTTCAATTAAAAAAATCAATATTTACACAAATATTTACAATATTTATAAGGTGACCAACCGTCCTCCTTTAGGGAGGACAGTCCTCCTTTCGTAAGTTCTGTCCTCTCTCGAAAAGTGTCCTCCTACATGTCCTCCTTTTTGATATTTGAAGACTAATCTGTAAATCTCCATATTTGATCGATGCCGAGCAAATCCGTTGTGTGTGATGTGACGTATGTGTATTTGACATGACAATTCATGAAGGCTCGGTACAGTGCAACGAGACTCGATTATGAAATGCATGCGCTCCACACAGGATAATTGTTTTGAGAGAGTGTGCCACACGCAAGAGTGCGCCACATGCAAATGCACCGCATGCAAGAGTGTGCCGCACATAAGAGTGTGCCACGCGCAAGAGTGCGCCACACGCAAGTGGCTTTGTTTTTTTTCTTCAATTTATTTGTGTCCTCCTTTTCATTGTAAAAATGTTAGTCACCTTAATATTTACATACAAGCCACAGCCAGCCAGCCAGCCACATCCATAAATTAGGCCACTCTCACAGAACCAGTTGTTAAGAAATTTGAATCCCACCCCTGGATATAGTTCCATTGAGGACTGAGATATTAGATTAATTCTATAAATGCATTATCATTCTTATTAAAATGCTACTATCTCTGGGGACAGCAGAACCAGAGCAGGAGTGGGAGGAAAAGTTAAACATTGCTTCCTATTTATATTTCCAACAAAAATAAACTACCTGGTCCCAAGTATTGTGAGGCAAGATTTTACGGGCACTTGCAAATGTGGTTGTCTTTAGTACAACTATCAATTTCAGTGCAAAAGTAACATATTGAGGGTTCATTAACTTATTCTACCTCACTACAAAGAGTCAGAAATCAATGTTATTTTTTCTTTTCTTTTTTACCCTATATTTTTCCTCCTTTACTTTCCCATTGTTTTCATTTTTTTTTTGAATTTTATATTAACTAACTAACTAATAAAACTTGAGAAATCAAATATCAACATCAAAGGGCCATATTTGTCAGACTGGTGCCACATCTCCATGTGAAGCTATCCTGCTCCTGATCCTCAGCTCATATGGAATAATGTTTGTGATTGGCACTCACACAGCTGATACAATTAAGGTTACCAATTTGTATTGACATTGTGCAATGATTATTTTTAGGCTGTATGTGAAAGGTATTTACATTCATCCTAGTTATTCCATAATATTCATTCATGCTTTATCTTGAGAAGTGCATTAAAGAAATATATGGAAGATATAGGAGTGTTAATTCTTAGATGTTTGTTTTTTGTTTAGCTTTTTTTTCTTCATTTTATAGAAAACATTTAAGAGCTTTTATAAAATTGTATAACAATAAAATGATTGTCTGACTTATCAAATGTGTGGTTGTTAATTTGTGACATAAACGTGACACAAACTCAGAGAATTCCTCAAATTTTAACAAAGGTGGGGAGCCATAAGTATAGTTATTTTCTAGAGCTCCCAGAAATACTACACCTTTTCTGGTGACAAGGAACAGATTGCTGTTTCTCCAAAACTAACATTTTGAAAGAAACAATGACTGTCCCTAGGATCAATGTAAGAGAAAAGAGCCAGGCTTTCCAGTTCAGTAACTCTGGGCAGTTGGGCAATCTTCGATACTTCACTTTCCCTTCCAGGACTCTCCAGATTGCTAATTCCCAATATTCAATTATAACAGAAAAGCAGTATCCTCTTCTGATTTGTTTATTTGACATTTTTACTGCTGCTCAGTAGTCCAGCTATGAGTCTAAAGGGTTCTGGTCATGTATATTTTATATAATCTCTCTCTCTCTCTCTCTCTCTCTCTCTCTCTCTCTCTCTCTCTCTCTCTCTCTCTCCCTCTCCCTCTCTCCCTCCCTCCCTCCCTCCCTCCCTCTCTCTCTCCCTCTCTCCCTCTCCCTCTCTCCCACCCCACCCCGCTCCATCTCCCTTAAAACCAGCAGCTCCAAATGATTCTGGTGTCGGAGGACTTGGTCCTCTGAGGGATATCAGGTGGTGATGTTGTCAAACTCTTCATTGTATCTCTACCAGGTCATTGTTACTTTTATTTTCAAGTTTAACTAGGGGGAAAAAACACTTTTTATGAATGGAGGTGCCAATCTTTGCGATATTGACCAATCAATGAATTTCCCTGGAAATATTTATAGTAAGAGGTTACTATTTATAGTAAGTTTGAAAAAACAAATGAATAATTTTCATTCCAAAACCATTAAGAGTGTAAATGAAAATTGGTTTTGATTAAAATAGTTTAAATATTAAAGTAACAGACCAGTTCTTCCCTGAAGAGAGTTTAAGAGAATGTAGAAAAGGGTGTTGGAAGAAAAGGTCAAATCTGTTATCTATTGACAGAGAAATGCAAATTAAAATGAAGGGCTGATTGCTTTGTTGGCTTTCACCCCAAATGGAATTTTTATTCTTGCAGACAGAAGTCAGGAACATCAAGCTGACCAGTTTCAGCAAGCATACAAAATATAAAAGCAGCTTCATTCTTGTTTTTAATCTATGTTGTAAATCACCTATAGCTTCTTTTAAGTAAAGGGTAAGATTTCAATATTCTTCATAACAGATACTGGAGAATAGATTAGTCTGCTGTCTCCAAAGGCTCCAGGGAAGAACAACTGCTTTGAAGATTATCCCTGAAAATAAATATTGTTCTGTGAATCCAAATGTTTCCTCATGAGGCAAAGATCATCTGAAAGGCAAGGGGCTATTAGCTCATGTTCCTTATATGAAGGCTCCTACTAACAGAAGAACAAACCTTTCAGCCATATATTGATTGAGCTCACTAGCCCAAACATATATGTATAAGTATCATCATTGTGAGCTGCCCAGAGTCATAGAGAGTCAGGTGGCATGTAATTTAATAGATTATTAATATGTGTTCATAACAATGTGAAGTCACAATTGCCATTTTTTAACTGGTGTTGGCCTTCCTAGGCACTGAGTTCTTCCCAAGAACCTAGGATGCCATCAGGCAGAGGTGTCAAACTCGCATCATCACGTCGTCACATGATGTAATCATGAATTTTCCCCTCTTTTCTAAACTGGGGGCGGGCGTGGCCAGCATGTGATGCATCCAACCCGTGGGTCATGAGTTTGACACCCCTGTCATAAGGTATCAGTGTAATATATGTGCAGATCCAAGCAGTTGTCTTTTGTGTTTGATAGATGAAAATATTCTCAATGCACAAATTTTCTAAGTGTCATTCAAGATTTTTTTTGGGGGGGGGGGTATGGCACCCTATGCACCAGATACCTGATCACCACAACCCGTATATGCCATATGCTTTCAATTTTGACTTTCAGATCTTGATACTTCTTTTTATGATATCATTACCATTATTATTCTGCAAATGATCACCTCTTACCCTAAGTATCTTTGTATGACAACCAGGGGTGGGTTTCTACCGGTTCTGTCCACCTCTGTAGAACCGGTAGCTCCGAAGAGCAGCAGACATAGAACCGGTTTTATGTCTGCTGATGTTTTTGCCCACCCGCCCGCCTGGGCTCTTACCTGACCTTTATTTCCTGCATTTTCAACTTCAGCTGCCGTGTGCACGCAAGCGCTGCTCAGCTGTCCAGCTACCAGGCTGATGACAATTTACAGGTGCGCTGGCAGTGTGCAGGGAAGCACATCATAAATCACCGAACTGGTAGTTAACCCTGTCGGATCCCACCCCTGATGGCAACCAATGCAAGGGCCACCACATTGGGATCACAATTCATCCTGGCTTTTTCAGCAGGCCAGTTGTGATCCTACTTCCTGGGCATGACTATATAGTTTTGTGATGGTCTTTGCTGTTTCCTGACATGTTTTTGGTCATTATATTGTTTTGTTGTTTCCCTTTTGGGTCTTATATATTTTAATGGCAATAAGCCTCCTAAAGTTGCAATCTGCAATGGAGGCGGCCTATGTGTTTGTTTAATACATACTTAAATACTAGATGTTGAGATTCTAGAAAGGGTACAGAGAAGAGCAACAAAGATGATTAGGGGACTGGAGGGTAAAACTTAAAGAATGATTGCTACAAGTGGATATGTCTAGTTTAATGAAAAGAAGGACTAGGGGCCGCATGAGAGCAGTGTTCCAGTATCTAAGGGGCTGCCACAAAGAAGGGGGAGGGTCAATCTGTTCTCCAAAGCATCTGAAAGCAGAACAAGATGCAATGAATGGAAACTAATCAAGGAGAGAACTAATGTAAAAAACAAGGAAGAGTTTTCTGACAATTAGAACAATTAATCAATGGAACAAATTGCCTCTAGAAGTTGTGGGTGCTCCAACACTGCTCGTTTTTAAGAAGAGATTGGACAACCATTTGTTTGAAATGGAATAGGGCAGTGATGGCTAACCTTTTTGGCACCAAGGGCCCGAAGCATGCATGCACATTGCCAAAATGTACTGCGTGTACGCCCCATGCATGCGCCCCATCCCCCTTGCATGTATACATGACCCCTTGCATGCACGCATGACCTCCCATGCATGCACCCTTCCCACATGCACGTGTGACACCTTGTGCATGCACCCCCACCGTGCATACATGTGTGATCCCCCATGCATGCGCCCTGCCCCTGCGCCTGTGTGGCACAGACCGGAAGACCAGCTGGACAGCAAGAGCCATGTATGCATACATGGCAGAGCTGAGCTGGGTGATGGCTCATGTACCCAGAGAGAGGGTTCTACGTGCCTCCTCTGGCACGTGTGCCATAGGTTTGCTATCACTGGTATAGGTTGTCCAGCAGAGGGCTGGACAGGAAGACTTCCAAGGTCCCTTCCAACTCTGTTAAATGGTATATATTCCAAATAGTTGTTAGATGCTATTCGTCTTCATTTCTAATACTATCAGCAATACCTGTAACAAAGAAAGATAAGATTGCGACATTTTATTCCTATTATTTCTTACAGTCATATGCTGCCTATCTCACTATTGTAGTTTATCCAGCAACCCCTATTCACTAAGCAGGAATAAGCTTCAGTGAACTTCATGCAACTACTTTTGAGTAGACCAGAACAGGATTGCATTGACAGTTGCAATTTCATGCATATTCATAAGAATGGGAATGCATTTTGTTCATCCATTCCTTTTTTGCCTTCCCTGTTAACACACAGTCACGGCAGAGCACAAGACAGTCACAGGACAATGAACTTCACAGTGCTTTAATTGTGTAGTAAGATGTTGGTCTCCTAACTTTATATTTGGAGTTTTTGCACTGTAAAACTTTTTTTTTATTCCATGCCAAAATTCCATAGACTTTTACTGCTGCTTCGTAAATGTAGTAGAAGCCTATAAAATAATATAGTATTCTGCAAGTAAGAAAAGACAATAATATCATGGGTTATGTTGGTTGTGTATTATTTTAAGAGTTGAGAGAGAGTTGCTTCACCCACACTGATCTTTGGTTTATGTATTGGAAGGGTGTAGGGATTATCAGCTGATGTTTTTTGTGACCAGCTGAGTTATAATGGCATGATCAAAGGTCAGTTCCTCGATGGATAAATAGATCTGTTGAATTTCACTATGAATAGAAGTCTTGTTAGGCTGAGAGAATCCTTTAAAACACTTTAAAAGGTTACAATTTATTGAGAATCAGCCTTATTACATAATACTTATTACTGTATATACTCGAGTATAAGCCTAGTTTTTCAGCCCAATTTTTGTGCTGAAAAAATCCCCCTCGGCTTATACTCGAGTCAGATTCCCCTCTGAAAAAAAATGGTGTGGAGTCACGGCCTCCGGCGGCTGCGACTCCCAACAGCCCCAGCCGGGAAGGGAAAGGCAAAAGCGCTTTGCCTTTCCTTCCCGAGGCGGCGGGACTGGGGCCGCGCCGGCGGTAGTGACTCCTGACTCAGGGGGCCTCCGAGGGAGGGGAAGAGAGTGACTCCTGCCTACCGCTGTCATCATCATCTTCTTCTTTTGGGTTAGTGAATCAATTAAACCTTTCATGATAGTGAGATCGTTTCCCAAATTAATTATTTTTATTTTTGAAATTTACCAGTAGCTGCTGCATTTCCCACCCTCGGCTTATACTCGAGTCAATAAGTTTTCCCAGTTTTTTTGTGTAAAATTAGGTGCCTCGGCTTATATTCGGGTCGACTTATACTCGAGTATATACAGTACATACTTATTACATATTACATATTTACGAGAGAAAACTATTTTTAAAATGTATGCTCACCTACCTACTTGACCCAATCATCATATACATGCATTCTTAAAAATGATTGTAATGTTATTGGCAACATAAATTGCAGGAAACTTTGCTATTAAAAAAAAGGTTAAAATGTTTTGGTTTTGCAGTTATTGTTTCAAATTTTTGCTGTTGTTGTAGTTAACAGAACTTTACTAGTTGATTACAAGCTAGAGTGCAATAACATCTGCTGATCAAGGAAAGTCCCAGTACAAAATTTGAGGGACTTTTTCATCATGTGACTCCATGTTTAACTATCACAAGATGAAAAGGAAAAGGAAAAGAATCAATCGAAGTTTAATCAAAGTAGGAAACATCAATAAAGCTGATTCAAGCAAAGACAATAAATGATCAACTTATGCTGTTATGCAACCCTGACAGTCAGAAAATTTTTGTTATTTTTTATATTTTTAAAACTTTTTAATCTCAATTAATTTTGATTTTAATGTTAATTTTATTGATTTTACTGTACACTGCCCAGAGCCTCTCTCTGAGGGAAGAAGGCAGTTAAGAAATACAAAATATAAATAAATTCTGTGATAATTCTACTGCAAGTTATCTCCCTAATATAGCAGCAAAGATGCATGGTGCTAACTGGTACTATATTGGGGAGAAATGTTACTGCTACTACATGGGGAGTTTGGATGAAGTACTCAGTATTGTTAGGGTTGAGAATCTTTAGAAGATTCAGCATACATGAAAATCGTGTTATTTTTCATCTTTCTTTATTACTGTATTGTTCATTGATGAGGAACTAAAGGTGAATTGACCCTGTTATTGGACTTAATTCTGACCTGAAACACAAAAGAACTTTATACAGGTAGTCCTCCACTTATGACCACAATTGAGCCCCCAATTTCTGTTGCTAAGTGAGACATTTGTTGAGTTTTGCCCCATTTTATGACCCTTTTTGCCACAGTTGTTAAGTGAATCACCGCACTCATTAAATTAGTCACAAGGTTGTTCAGTGCATCTAGATTCCTCATTGACTTTGCTTGCCAGAAGATTGCCTGACCCTGGGGCACTGCAACCGTCATAAATATGAATCAGTTGCCAAGCATCTGAATTTTCTCACATGACCATGGGGATGCTGTAACGGTTGTAAGTGTCATAAGGTCATAAGTCATTCCCCCCCCCCAGTGATATTGGAACTTCGAACGGTCACTAAACAAACTGTTGAAAGTCGAGGACTACCTATATATTGTGAGGCCATTATTCCCCATAACATATGTAAGATCAATTTTTAATAAATACCTACTTCTTATGTTCCCTTCTTTGTAAATACAATCATTTATTTATATTCAGTTAATTTGGTTCCTTGATTACTTGCCTTCTCTATCTAGCTCATATAGAATATAATTTATATCATCTGGATATTCTTTGTCATATTCAGCTTACACTGGTTATTCTAAATCAGGGATGTCAAACTCGCATTGTCACGTGACATATTGTGACTTTTTTCCACTTCGCTAAACCGGGCAAAGCCAGTGTGTGGATCAGTGGTAGAATTCAATTTTTTTTACTACCAATTCTGTGGGCGTGGCTTGGTGGGCGTGGCAGGGGAAGTATATTGTAAAATTTCCAGTCAGAGATGGTATTTGCCAGTTTTTCCAAACTACTCAAAATTTCCACTACCGGTTCTCCAGAACTGGTCAGAACCTGCTGAGTACCACCTCTGGCCTGGATGCATCCTATCCTGCCTGTGGGCCGTGAATTTGACAGCCCTGTTCTAAATTTTCTGCTGCTCATGCTTCAAACTGTTCTGGGTTTGAATTTCTAAATGGAACTGGAAGATGTTTTGGATCACATAAAGGAATTTATATTGTAACCCTGTTTTGACTCAATAAGATTATGATGACCTTGACTATATCATATATGACTTCATATATATTTAGAACTTTGACTTTGACTTTTTTATCTTGTAAGAGTAGAACAAAGAGATACCGTACATCTTTGTCATTCTGCTGAGAATTGTGTGTGCATTTTTTAGCCTTTAGCCTAAGCCTTTTATAACCCTTACAGGATTTACATGGATTTACATGAAAAGATATATCACTAAGTCACTATGTTTCTCCCAAAGTGAAGAGACAACTCTGATCTGAAACAAAAAGAAACTGATGGTGATGCAAAGAATGGACCATTATTCTCCATAACATTGGTAGATTCCACTTTTGAGAAATGCTAATTTCCTCACAACTATCATAAGAAGGCTAACTTAACCATAGCAACATCAGTCATTAAATGATTTGAAATTCTGTTTTAAGTAACAGATTTATATACTAATAAAACTGATACAAAATATAAAATGGAAGTTGGGTAAATATCTTTCCAGGAAAGAAACTGCTGCTATTTCTCTATTTCAGTGGTCAAATATGACTTCAATAACTGGCCAATAAATACAATATGCCATGAATGAGATCAAACATAGTACTAAGTTTGCTAAATACAATCCTGGTTTAAAAAAGTATGAATGGAACAGGCTGGGAGACAGATGGATTTTAGAAGAGAAGTTGTATGATGCATTTTACAGAAATCTAGCAGTGACAAAGAATTTACAGTAACTCAGAGTAAATTTTTCTAATGCTTAAAGGAGTTCTTCAAACAAAAATTTGCATCAGATCAATTGTAGTGATATTATGAGTATTCAATATATCTGTAGGACAAAGCTGCCTGTCTCGTTCACACTATTTTAAACCAGTATTTTATTTAGCAAATTTAGTTCTGTGCTTTTTAAAAAGTTTATCAAACAGACACACAACCTTTGTGTGTGCTTATGTGTGAGTGCTATGTTATCTATGTGTATATCTGAAGGAATGAAACAAAGGCAAGAAGGGGCTTGGCTGTAATCAAATCAAGAATTGCTGTATCCATAAGAGTTTGTTTTTTTAAAAAAAATCAAAGACTGTCTCTTTTTATTAAAAAGTTATGCCCTCAATTTATTCTCTGCAAACCAAATATATTGTGATTTTTCTTTTAAGGTTAATGAAATCAAGGATTGTGATCATTTCTGCAGGGAGGCCTTAAAAATTAAGATTGTAGCCACAACCACATGATGTGCAGCATATGTAGAAAAGGGCAAGGTTTCCATCATGCTATGATGGCTACCTTCTTGACACATACCCTTTTATTCCCCCCCACCCTTTACCCTCATCCGGGGAATGTCCTTGGCATTGATGAAGGTTTGGGACCTGAGTCATAGATTTTACTGCTATGATTCAGGGCAGAGCTATTTAATGTTTCACTACCTTCCTATTTATTAATACATATTTAATAACAGATTTACTGTCTGAAATTGGACTCTTAACCTACAGAGCTATTTCAAAAGGCTGAAGTGAATATGTGTAAAGCACTGACATAAGGCAGATAGCCACAACACATGCTTAAATCCAATTATTATCTAAGAAGTCCAAGTGCAATTAATCTCTGTAATACAGACTCCTCTGATCTATATGATACATGGATGCAGGACTGTTAATCTTTGTCCTTCCACTACAAGCACCAAGCATTTCCTAAACAATGGAGATAGGACCATTACTGTGGTAGAATCACCTGTCTCACCCAATGGGCCATTGCAGTGTACATTCTTACAACCTTTGAAGTTGGTATCCCATTAATTCATTCCATTTAATTTTCTAAACTGAAATTTTACTTAGCATTTAAACTCTTTAGTAGC